>NW_010199211.1:35775-65679 GCF_000695765.1 Mesitornis unicolor
TTTTCCAGTTACTTCCACTGAATTTCATATGCTACTGCGAAAGAATCCTGTAAGGATATTTTGAAATTCTTAACAGCTGGTCCTTGTTTTCATTTCCTTCATTTCCTTGAATAATTTGGCATCTCCAGCCATCCCACTGTTTGCTGCCTTTTCAGGATCACTTATGAGTGCATTTACCAGAATGGTTCCAGCATACACTGTCGTGGGACTCACTCCCCAGTCTTCCATTAACGTGCAGGCTAGACATTTGCTCTCACTGCTGCTCCCTATATTTCATCAGTTATTTTTTTTTTTAATTATTTTATTAATGGGAAGATCTTCTCTCATGTTCCAGAGTTGCTTATTTGCCTTTAGGTAATGCCTTTTGGAAATTCAACTGGATTACATCAATCGCTACTCAGCATTCTGTCACAGTCTTCGTGACTGAAATATTTAATATAGATTTTTAAAGAATGTTAGTATTTTACTTTTAAAATATTCTAAAAAATATTTCTACTACTTTCATATGGGATATTTTTATATTCACCATTAAATTCTCTTAAGCATTACCTCACACTATGAGCTGACCTACACTAATGTCAATGGCCACGGCTACATCAGTGACCTATTAACTGTACTACCATTCTCAGCGCTCAGTAAGGAAAGGCTGAACTTTTGAAAGGGCATTGTTCTCCTTTTATCGAATCTATGCTAGGAAAAGGAACTGTGTGCCATACGGTGCTGTGACCATAACATTCAGGTGGACTTGTGGGAAATTCCTTAATTTTGTGCTATAGTAAATACTTATCTCCACAAATTTTTATTAAACTGGTCTCCTTAATATGTCTGATCACCTGTATTCAAGGAGTGGGAAAACTTGCAGAGCATGAATAACGAAAGGAACTTATGCTGCACTCTGTTTCCTTCAGTGTAAAAACAAAAGATGTGTAGATTTATAGAGCTAACTTCCATTGTTTGTTAGACTCAAAAACATCTTGGAATACTAACCAAAAAAAGAATTAAGGCATTAATTATATTTCAACAGGTTAACATTCAACATCTCTCCTGACTAAGGAAAAAAAAAGGGGGACTCAGGGAAGGGATATCATAATATTTCTTTCAAAACAGCTGAGCTGGTTTACTCAACTGTATGCTGAAACACCTAAAAGAATATACTATGTTATTCTGCTGGTAGGCTCACATGCTTCAACATAACTGTGTGCCAGGACATTCCTTACTAAATTAGTGACTAATCAGATGTTGTGCTGGGAAACACACCCTCACGTGTTACAACAACCCAGGCGTCTGCAACATTAAAAAAAAGGGGGGGTGGGGAGAGAAGGCTACGACTATATGTTATCATGTCCCCTGTAAATAATTTCCATCGTGCGTTTTGTAATCTAATGCTTGTATTTGGCAAACCAGATGCAATTAAAGGTCATAACCTGACTACTATATAAACTCAAGACTACTTACTCTGATCTTTCTCCTGACTATCACCGTTCTAAAGATTCCAAGCAAGGACGTCCTCTTCCTTCCATGGCAATAACTATAATTTATTTGTTGAATGCCTTGTTTCATTAACCATAAATGTTTCTTGCTTTTTCTATCAAGTTCTCAAATTATCAAAAATTGCCTGTTTCTTTTTCCTTAGTACCCTCGAGTTTACAATATGCTTTACAAATTGTTTCGAATTTGAAGACTTGACAGTAATTCACTCATTAGGCTCTAAGGAGACCTGCACATTATTTTCTCCTTGTGAAAGCCAACACTTTTACCAAACTAAAAATGTAATGTCTGTATTCTTGCTGTATGTAGGGGGCATAATGCATATGAAAATCTGTGTAGCACTACAGAATTCACAGTCTTTGTTCCTGTTGTTGAGATATAAGACAGTACAAAATATTTAAATAACTCTCAAATCACAAATAATAGCACAGAAAAGCAAGCTTCCTAAGTGAAGAAAACAGAAGGCGATTCAGTGGCCTGAAAGCTGGTCTCACGATACTAAAATTGAAGCTTAGGGACAACGACCTCCGGAACCATTTCTGTACATCATGTATATATACATTCTCATAATGAGGTTGATGCTGATTCATGCGACAAGAAAAATACTATGACTGGTGACATCTGTGACAAGTGATCACCAAAACTGAGAGACCAATGCCTCTGACAAATATACTTACAGGAGGATTGGGTATCTGATTCAGTAACTTTTTTTCTGGGGAACAAATTGTAATTTTCTCCTCAAAATAATAAAATAACAAAAGTGGGATTTCTTCCTACAGGAAACAGGTAATATAGTCCAGTATTAAGAGGGGGAAAATTTGTATTTGAAGCAGAAAAAAAATCCTCTTCTTCACATTTTCATGTTTGGCATAAGCCATACCATTTGCTTTTCATGCAGTCTTTAGCAATAATACGAAAATACAGGATATGGTTAAGCTTGCTACCTGTTTTTATGGAGTTTTTAATCAAGTATTATTTGACCTGTGTTTAAGAAAAGCAATTCCAAAATGGAACAGTCAATTTTTTTCTTAATCCTAAAAGCAGTCTGTCTATTTAAAGCAACACTGGGGGCTCCCTGAATGCTATAGTTTATAAATACCCTTTAAGATGACAAGTCAAATGACTTCAGGATTGTAAGTTATCTCTGACAGTTGTTCAACTGTTAAAATGGAAAGCGGTAAGAATAGAATAAAAATACCCACGGTGAAAATGTTACATGTGCAATGGAACACGCATAGGGAACAGGACATGTGAGCATTTTAACATTAATCTTTCCACTTAAGTTTACTCTCTACCCTTTAAAAAGGTCAGTTTTGCAAACTTCTCTCCTGGTGAGCAATTTGAGGTCTGTCACTCTGTTCAAAGCTCCACACTGATCGGAAATGCAGTCATCTTGTACTCGTGATCTGTCTGGTACTTGTAACAATATTCTGCTGGTTTACGCATTAATAATAATTTGATGCAACCCACCTAAATTACAGAGTAAAGAACTTTTTAAAATATATACAAAAGGCAAAAAATACAAGCATTACATTTGCAAAGAGAACAAATCTCTGAGGTAAGCAAACATGCCCAACAGCTCTGCGGCAATGAGATGCAGTTCCTGCACTAGGCAGCAGTTCAAATGTTTTGGATGGTATAACCCTGCAAAGAGTTACAAAAAGGATGTTTTGATTGTATTTCAGTTTTCCCCTCTCTTTAACAGGAGCTGATACCTTGCTACTCTAAGATAGTACTATTTCTTGTTAACCAGTTCAAAGATATAGCAATACGCAGCTAAGGTTTGCCTGCCTAGAAAAATGGCTGGTAAATTCTACTAAGTCTGCCTAAGCTCTTTGAAATTTTTTAAATAGAAGATAGCCTTGCTATCTCTGAGAGTTTCCCTGAAGAAAAGGATATTCTTTGGAAGGAACTGACTTTTCCAGTTTGAACTGTCTGCAAAGTCTTGGAATAGAGTACCTCAACTTGAAAGTAAGGAAATAAAGATTGTATTCCCATCAGTAACCTAATGTTTGTTCTAGTGTTCTAGCATAGGCTACTTCTGCATAGTCACTACTACAAACTGCAACACATTTGACAAGAATTCCCACCATAAATTAGAAAACACCAGAATACCGAATACTCGTTCAAAAGTCTCTGTGGATTCAGGGTGAAGGCTGACAGAGGCAGGAAGTGACCAGCTCTTCCGTTCAGGGTGATGCAACTGCATCCAAGCCTTCTCCTTTCCTTGTCTGAGCCACAAGTGAAGTCTTCTGCTACCCTTCAAGAGGCAGTTCATAACTTGAGCCTAAATTCAACACGTGAGCTGAAGTACACCTGTCTAAGAGCAAACATTACTCTTATAAAATGTCAGCCAAAAAGTATGTCCAAACTTTTTGGATCCTTCAACTGGAAGGATCTTTATGTAGGAGATGAGGGGTTTTTGTCACTTTCCCCCACATATACTTTTTTCCAAGTTTCACTTTCTTATTGAGGAAATACCTGTCAATCACCTCCTTTGACAGGTTTTCTTATAATACTATTTAGGCCAGCAGCCAAATTAAGAGTGCACCCTTCTACACCCTGCCTCTGAAGCAGGCTATTTATAATCAACACTCTGTAAATATAAACCAGTCAAAAAAAGAAACAAAGCAAGGGCTTTATACTGAAAGTGCAATAATACTCAGAATTGACAGCAATATATAAAGTGTGGCTGCCAGTAGCTGACAGTTTCCAAGTAATTGAATAAACAGGAAAAGAATCGCAGATGCTATGGTTAGCAGACGGAATTCAGTACTTCTAAGAAAGCTGATCTACTCAGAAATGGTCAGAGAACAACATTTTCTTAGATTGAGGAGGTACCGAAATATTTTCCCTCTTCTCATGATTCATTTGATACTCTCTGCAATTGGTCTTGCACCCCAACACAAGCAAAGATTAATAAATTGCCTCAAGAAGAGTTCCAGAAGACAAGACAGAAAAAGCAATCTGAGAACGCTACCAGAACAATTCCTCTGCACTTTTTCAGATATAGTTTTTCTATAGAGACGTTCATAGTTTTAAGAAATCAACTCCCAAAGATGAGATAGATGAACGCTTTAAGAGAAGCTTGTAGCTTTCATTGTATGTCCAAAATGTGGCCCATCACTCAGCACAAAAGAGAGTATTTTTTATTTTCTCTGTAATTAGACTTCTAAAGCTTTACCTCTGCTGCTGAAAAATACTGGTGCCAATATTGCTGTACCAGTAGGAAACATGAAAATATCAAAAAGTGAATGACACCTCCAAACTCTCTTGCTGAAAGCTGGGATAACTTGGGAAATGACAGGCAACCACACTGTAAAATCAGCAAACTCACACACAGCATCTGCCATACTTGCTTTTGTCTAAGACAGAAGAGTAGATCTAAGCACTTGGTATTGAGATAGTACAAAGCTGAGAAAGGGACAAGTGGCGTGGGAGAGCTCCAGAGCAGCATTAACCCCTTTGGCGATTTTCTCTTTCTGAATCTCTGGTTCATTTCTCCATGCACTTCCTTGATGGAATTTTCTGTATTTGCTTTATCACTTTCAACTCCCATCAGCTTCCAGGAACTGTTTTGTTTTCTTAGTGCTGGAAACAAGCTGAACTAAAGAGCCAAAACACCTGCAATTCTACATATCTTGTACTTAATGTTTAGTTAATACTGTGATCCAAAGAAACGTTTTATCATTACAATAAACACAGCAATAAAAACCATGGGAGACAGCCTAAATGAAGGCAGGCAGCAGCAGGGAGGTTGCGTGTTTTCCCCAGTGATGATAATACGGGTATTGCATGACATGCCAGCCAGCATGACACAGAGCTATCGGAACTGGGTCAGCTCAGAATTAGCAGTGCTTAGGTTGGTCACAGCGCCCAAATCCACCTGACTGTGCTCACAGGCACCTCTGACAGAACTGCACTTTTGACACAGCGGATTCAGAAGCAACACCCTCATGAAAACTGAAGGGTGACTGCAGCTCTATGCTTCAAAAAATTAAACACAGAGTAGCGCTGACTTTACTGTATGTTAAAAATTGCTGAAGAAAAACTGCCTTATGTTTAAATACAAATAATGAACAAAGGCTGTATTACAGTCCTCCCAACATTACAGAGCTTACATTTTTCAACTGAGTGTAACAGTTCATTTTTACCAATGAGTAACAACGGAAATGAATTACTGACTCACTTTCGCACAGGATGCAGCATACCCTGCAGTTTGCAAAGTCTGCATTTGTGTCAGGTATTTATTTCACATGTTTAATCATGGATGTAGTGAGTCCACTTGAACAAAAGTATTTCAAATCTAGTTTATTTAAGCATAGTAAAAATACATATCTCACTGTGCTGGTGCCGAGATGACTGATTTTCCAAGGTGGAGGTAAACTGGGAAAATGCTAGGTGTAAGGATTTTTAGAAACCTCCACATGAAATTTCCTGAAGTTGTTCCATTACATTACTTCTTATCATGTATTCAAGGAATAATATTTGTCTATCCCTGAGAAGATACACATAATGCTAAAAAAAAAGCTTTCAAACAATATGCTTACGATTACTGAGATCTCCTGTCTGTGAGAGATTAGTGAGACCGAGAAACAACTGTTAAATCAGACTATGTAAGGTGTTCTTCTGTGTTTTGAAATTTTAATTAGATTTGTATAAAACCACTTTTGTTATCAGAAGAACAGAAGGAAAAAAAATGTGCAGAGGTAAGCCAGGGCAATCTCCTGAATGACTCCCTAGTGTCTCAGTACTGCAAAACTGAAAGGTACTGTAACATGTAGATATTTCAGAGCCCTCTAAATACAGTTAAAAGTGTAAAATAATCTTGATAATTTTGACTACAACTAGCTAACGGGTTAGCAAAAATTATCAGAGGAAGCCACAGGATTGTGGGACAAATGAAGAGAGTAATAAATTTCTCAAGGAATAATGGTTTATGAAGTTAAAACTAGAAAAAATAGGGCTATCCAAGCAACTTCAGATCAACTGCTCTTGCTTGGATACTTGGAGAGATACTGACCAAGTTAGTAATACAGCTGAGAAGCTGTTAAAGCAGTCAATGAGGATTATTCAGTATTCAAAGAAGTAAAACAGATGGCGTATTTCTTTAAAAAATGTACATAGGCATTCCTAAAGAAAAGACGGGAGCATACTCGACTCTTAAAATGCTTTTGGAAATTTCCTATGTGACACTTCAAAGCAAACTGCAAAAATAGGGCTTACGTGCAATCCCTGTAAGATAACTTCACGTTTAATTGAAAAACCATACCAAAGGGCAGGTACTAGAAGTGTCTTGTTATATGAGATTGAAATGTCCTTAGCACTTTCACTCAGTATCCGCACTAATCCTTCAGATGAGTGAGTGGCAATACCCTGGGAGCAGTGGCAGACACTGAAGTGGACAGAATCAGTGTCCAAAGTGGAGCTCTAACCAGAAATCGGCACGAAACAGCCAACCAGCCAAACTCATCAAGGAAATGCTATATTTGACAAGCCAAATGCGTGAATGTAAAATGGGAAACAACTTACTAAACAAGCAGGAGAACAGAGAAAGGAGAATGTTCCCAACAGAATATAAGTTACTTGCAGTAGCCTTAGGAAAAATAAACCTATGCCTGGAATGCATTTACAAGACATTTATGGTATACAGCACAAATCATCTCTTTTACTTGATGCTGATAAGGCCTCGGTTTGGACGTCATGCCAGGAGCAGCAGATATGCAAATGTGAATGACAAAAGTTTCTGAAAGCATAACTCATGACTCAGCCTATGTTAAATTGGGTTGATGGAATACATCCTTGTTAAAAAAAAACAACAAAAGCAGCCTCAGTGAAATTCTGGTGGTCCTTTGTTTCTGCCGTTACTTCCTCAGAAATTACTCTTCTTGCAGCCAAGAGAATGTTTAACCTTTATTTTTAACTAATAGGGAGAGAAGGCAAATAAGGATTACAGAAAGAGGTATGCAACATTTGTTTGGTAGCTGTAAAGAGGCTGGACAATTCCAACATTTTCTCCTCATCTCTTCCATGCACCCTCCATAAGGAACGGTCAGTCGAGCTCTGGAGACGAGGAAGAGAGGAAACTGACCTGTGACAGCGAAGGCAGAATCACATTAGAGCCAAATTGCCAGAAAACCATGGGAAGTGGGCTTGACTTCAAATGCCTGCAAACCACTCTCTATGCAAGAAGAAATCAGTTTCATGCAGCACACATTATTTCTGGCAAATATATGAAAGAAAAATCCAGCCAAACAAACCAACTATTTCTACAAGTGAGATCCACAATACCTGCAAAAGCTGTGCCATCTCCTTTATTTCCCCTCCCCTTAAACAAAAAAAGAACAGCAAAAAACCAAAGATAGGTGTGTAGGAAAATGTACTAACCGTCTTCAGACTTTAAGAGTGACTCTTTTGCCAAAGTTACAGCCTTTCTATTGAAGTATTATTACTTTTTGTTTCTGTATGAAAATGAACATTTAAAACGTTAGAATTTATCATTTATCAAATATAGAAATAAGCCCTGAAGAACACAATACCTGAGAAGTGAGCTAACAATTTGGAAATAACTAGCCAGAAAGCAAGAATAAAGTCATGCACCATAAAAAACATAAATACAAGTGTCAAGAAGTTTTTGTAATGTAGACATTTCTTTCTGCAGTTTGCAGGGGGTTTGAGTATTTATATATAACGTACCTTTGTGATTTGGAAAACCTCCCCCACGGTGCACATTGCTATCTGAGCTGTGACAATTCATTATATAAAACGAAGGATAATTACAAATTGACATTTGAACAGTACAGTGGCCACTGAATAAATAAAATATAGGCTTAAACTGCAAATAAGACTAAATTTCTGTTTGCTAGGACTACAGCTTGACAAGTATGCATCCACTTTCTACAGGACGGCAACTGCTTTTTTATATTAACAAAATTTGGTAGAACCGTGTTTTTAAGCAGAATTATTTATGGTATGTTGTCTTGCTTTTATTCAGCCATATATATATTCCAGCACAAACTCATATGAATATATGAGCTGAAATGAACAGAACAGCAAACATTACAAAATACCACGAGTGGACATCGTTGAATACACTAGATTCCTTCAGATTATACTGAAACAACTGAAGAAGGAAATATTTGCACTCTGAAGCCTCTTTTCATCTATTTATCCATTACTGTATTCTGCCCTCTGCCTTCCTGTAGGTCCACAGGAAGTTTTTTTCCCAGCCTGTTACCAGATTTCATGCAATTGTGCAGAGCCACGTGAAGAATGGATCTCGTCTGGATGACCAAACCAAGACTAAGGGACTGCGCAACAGAAACTGATACTGATAGTTGGGTGTTTCGGTACTGACTGGCCCACATGCCTGGCCTTGACTTACATTAGCTTTTTTCCTACCTACATCATCAAGGAAATGGATTAACAAGCATAGATCAGAAACACTTCCATTACAAGTTTGATTCTGTTTATATTTCCTAATGGAAAAAGACCTCTTATTTCCTAGTCTGCTCATCTGCAAAGAAATCTCTTTGCAACACCCTGAATGACAGAACATTTCTTTCTGAGATATGATTAAGTAGCATATCCTCAAGGTCTCAGGAGTGATCTGAATACACAATAATATTGTACTGGAGATTCATCTCCGAGAAACTGCTTGAATACAGAAAGAGACAGAGGTAATTCTAGTCTCTGTGCTTGTTTGTTGAGCCCTGCAGTTGTTATTGCTGTGGAATGGTATTCCTGCACATTGCTGCAAGAGTCAGCTTCTTATTGTAACTACGAGCATCAGTCAATGGCATCCTTAAGACAGACAGGCCTTCAGACCAACAGGGTTGTAACCAACATAAAATCATGACACGAGAGCTGTAAATGCGCTTACTCATCCCACCACCCTAGGCTTACTGTATATACGCAAGGGAAACCAAAAGTCACCGTTAAGGTACAAATGTACCTGGCCAGCCTACAGACATTTTATCTAGGACAAGGTCAATCATGCAATATATCTCACAAACTATTTCAACTATTTCTTCATTGATCACAAAATAAGACTGGGCAGACTACATCAGAAGTCTTTAAGCAAATTACTTGCAGATTGTCTTAAGCCAACCCAGCAGGCAAAGCATATGTAAATCAGAGGTATGTAAAGCCTCAGACATAAGAAATGAAGCATGGTAATGACATGAACGGGAAAATTGTCTCATTTATCTTTAGTGATAACATGAAAAGCTTTTTTCCATTGCCGTCAGTGACATATTAGGAAGAATTTCGCACAACTACATTATAGAGTTATGATTAAAAAGATATTTTTCATTTTTTTTGGAAGAAAACAAGAAACACATATTATGTGAAGTCTATCAAGCTCTGAATGGTGCTAGCACAGAATACTGTTCTCCAGAGCGGCCTGACCATTGCAGTGCATACAAACATCTATGAGCTGGGCTGATGCAAGTGTGGAATTTGTGTCGGTCAAAAGATGAATTCAAGTCTTGGAAAGTTATGACCTGAATTTGAAGCTGACCTGTCAGGACAGGGATTTAGCACCTGCTGGCCCAATAATGGATGTAGTTCCCTACCGAGCAAGCAGCAACTCTGACAGCTCTGGAGGTTCCCAAGTATGACCACAGTAAAGTCTCATAAAGGCAGTCTATGAAGGAGGGACTGGAGGAGTGGGTTGGTGAGAAAGAGGAATGTCCTGGGCTTGGACACTAACCTCTGTGCATCTGTTTGCAACCTTCTGTCAGTGAAGGCTATGCTGGCTAACTACTGACCTTCAAGATAGCTTCAATATTAACTCATGGTTTCCAACATCAGAGTCCTAAATTGTTTCAGTGAAGACAGCTGATATTTATAAGCTGCAACCAAGAAGTGTCTTTTTGTCCCGTAATGTTCCTGTTTCTTCTTACAGAAGTCTACTTCTTGATCATTCTGATCATATGAGCAGCAGTGGATAAGACATGGATAATCTTCAGGATGCTGCGTTTTCTTATTTTTCCTTCCTCTTGGGACCAGAAGAGAGCATGCAAGTCTACCTAGGATGAAAGCCCTGCTCAGTGAAGAAAAAGTCTTCCTTTCAAACTACAGGACCATGAGAACCCTTTCAAGACTTATTTTCATGGCCTAAAAAAAGAATTATAACCAAGCTGTTCAATGTATAATAATGTAGTAAGTACTACACACCTACTGCAGTCTGTGCACCTTGTGCGGCTATTTGTGCAGTAGGGAACTTAATGCCATCTTTAGTCAGGCAAGTCTCTTCCTAGAAGTCAGTAGCTTTAATCTGTTTAAGAACATGATAAAGCACAGGGAAGCCTATGCAGAGCTGCCAGTTTTCACAGCATTAACTCTTTTCTTTCTGGCATATTCTCTTTAGTCACACTCTGGTGGCCATTTTGAAACACTGTTGCTTAGTCTCTTCCCGGGCTATAACTGATTCTTTTTAGGCTTGCCAATAAAAAGGTATTTTTGATTGAATATTAATTTGACTTCCTTAAGTTTGACCACTCAAGAAATGAAGGTGTGCCACAGCTCCTCTGCATACTAATATATCTGCTAGCAAGGACTAGAGAAGCATCAGGTTTCAAACAAATCTTGCTAGGATAGAAAAGACATAAAAAAGCCTTATAAAATAAAGAAAGTAATTTAACAACTTACCTTCTCCAGTGCTCTTTCAACAGTTGTTATTATTTTTTTCTTAAAAAGGCAAGATTCTATGTCAGTAGAGAAGTTCCTCAGAAAACAGAAGCGGATTCAGAAACAGAACGTGGTACAAGAACCTGCTTCACTGAGAAAGGTTCAGGATGAGATGTCCTCTTGCTTTGGTTTGAAAATTTTTAACTTAGCATAGTACTAAAAGACTTCATTAGAAATAAAAGCACAGGGCTTCTTACATAGACATATTTTAAATGGGAGATAACTAGCATTCTCCATTTGAGTTATGGCAGTGAAAAAGCAGAGGCTACTCTTGCTTTAGTTAGTCAGTGGTGCTCGACAAAGATCATGGAAGACTAAAAGCAAGTGCAACAAATTAACAGTATCTTTATTGAAGATCTCCGATCTCTGATGCTTGGAGTGTATGTACAGCAGAAGGGATGCACAATGCTCGTGAGTACTGAAAAAATGCAGTTTTTAGAACAGTGTTAATCAGTCGCTCACACTCTACCACAAACTTTAACTTCAAAAATAATAGTGGAAAGCATATTATCTCACTATTAAAATCCTCATAAAGCTGTGCCACCATTTATAAAACATCATAGTGTGACAGCAACTGACATTAATTTTTCAAAACCAAGATTACATATCACAAAGGTAACCAGTATGTGGCAATGTTGTCAGGCACTAGAATTAGTAATTTATGCAGTCAAACCATTAAGATAACTCTTGGCACAGCTTTGGCAAACGCCAACTAGCACCTTCCCAAACAACCCAACGTAGTTTCAAAGTTGATGCAGACCAGGAATCCTCCCCAGGCTGCACAGGGCCATTCCATGTGGACCATAACTCAGTTAAATGCTACAGACACAGCTGTTTTAAGCCTGTGGGCTGCAATGCCAGAGAATGGCCCTGAACACATTTAATTTATTAGAACAGGCATTGCCTCTCATCCAAAGCACCACAGATCTATGTATGTTATTGAAGAGCACATGATTCTCTGCTGGGTAGTGTTTGCTGTAAACAGACAGTATGGGGATACGTTTGACACTGCTTGCTTATAGAAGGTAACATGAAAACAGTTTTCCATAACCAATCTTGAGTAAAATGAAAAGCAACCACACACACAGTCTCAACACCTTATAGCAGCTCGTCCAATTTCAACCCAATCAACAGGCATATTTATATGTATTCAGAAAAAAAGAAAATTAAAAACTAAACACTCGTCCACAGTGCAAACAAATCCAAAGTCGTTATGTGAACTTATAGAAGTTCTAAATGAAAGCTACAGTGCAACAGTTGAAATTTCATTTATGTTAAATAAGCTCTCTTAAAGCCACCTTAACACCAGAGGACTGTGAAGTGTCCAAAGCAACACCTATTTTTAGAGAAGGTATGAAAGAGCCAGAGAACTGCAAACCAGTAAAATCTCACCTCTGTTCTGTGCAAACTGTCAGGGAATCCAATAAAGGACAAACGTGCTTGTCCTGCAGTATGCTGTGAAGGACATCACAAACCTCCTGTCCTTTCAAAGATTCAACCAGCTTCTATATGAATGCTGACATCCATAAAAACTCACCTGGATTTCTGAGAAGACTTTCAGTAAGGTCTCCCATCAAATGCTCTATGGAAACTCATAAGTCATGGGATATGAGAAGAATTACGCTAGTAAAGATGGAGACCAATTGCAAGGAATTGCAGAACTTTAACTAAGTATCAAGTGATTTGCTTGCCAAATGACAGATGAAATGTGAAGCAATTCACATAGAAAAAAAACCATAAAGTCACGTGGGCTTTAACCTGACCTCTACTACTCAGAAACGTAATCCTGAGATGACAAAAAGTCAGTGAAAATTTCAGTTCAGAGCTCAGAAGTTAAAAAAGCCAATGAATCACTGGGATTTATTTTGAAAAGAGAGGGTGTTTTTATGCCAATGTATAGTCCAATGTCTTCCTGAATGCTGAAGGCTATTTCTAATCCAGCTCCTCCACCCCAACATAAAGGATAAGAGAAATGGAAGAAAAGCTACAGAGAACTTCTATCTCAGGAACAATTAAGTAGCCATGGACTGAACAGGACAGGATAGAGGTTTATAGAGTCACAGCTTGCTGGAGAATATTAATAGAGAGTGACTGGTCACTATTTCTTCCGAAACAAAAAAGGTAGAAAGATATTAAGAAACTATTATATAGCAGTAAACAAACACAAAGCTGCATTCACAAAACACAAGAGTTCAAGCTTTGGATATCTGTGCTAGAGGATGTTTCAAATATCAGAAGTTTGTAAGAACAAAAGCAATGGGACAAATTCACAGAAGGTCCACCTTGAACATGGGAGAGGGAGAGAAAAAAAACCAAAAAACACAACTTCTGGTGGGGAGTTGGCCAGGGGCACAACTGGATCGCTGCTCCAGAACTGGCTGTCAGCAGTTGGTGAGCTGTTGTATCACTTGTTTTTCTTGAGTCTTGTCTGTTTGTTGTTGTTTTCCTTCTCATTACAACTTATTAATAATAGTAGTAGTAGTATTTTATTTTATTTCAATCATTAGAGTGTTCTTATCTCAACCCGTAAGATTTTTCTTGCCCTTTTCCATCCAGTTCTCTCCCCCATCCCACTGAGGGGGCAGGAGGTGAGCGAGCTTGGCTGCTGGCTGGTGTTAAACCACAACTCTACACTAACAACATGATACAAACATTTGACTGAGTCAGCCCAATGCAAAGTCAACAGACTTCATAGATTAATAGCTATTCCTGTGGGTATCAACTAATATTTATTTGAAATTATAATGACTACGTGTGTTGACTACTACAGAGATAAAGGAAAACCCAGCAAGCTTACCTACATCTACAGCACTGGTACAACAATGTTCTAAAGCAAGTTACCTCCTTAACCGACAGAGTATTTTTCCCTAATAACCAACTTCAAAGAAAACATCACTTCTCAGAAAACACAAAACATGATAATCCCACTGTAAGAAAAAGCATTTATAAATGCATTTTGATATGTTACTGTATACTTCAACTCAAATCAGAAAAAATACACTTTCTACAAAGTTACTAATAATTTAAACTGATAAACAAGGAGTAATAAACTTACAAAAATTGCTAAGGTCAATATAATTCATTTCTACTTCAATTAGAAAAAAAATAGACTATTTTAAAATTCTAGACAAACTACAAGTAAGAAGATATTAAATAACCAATGTACTAAAAATAATATACCTACTTGCCAGTGATGATCCTCCAAAGCCGTGCACCTGCAATTGTGGGAATGCAAGATGAAACAAAAGGCACTAAAACAGAAATAATGTATTTGTTTTTCTTTACTTATAAGGAATGTTCAAATCTGGGACAAAATTAGTAAGGAAGTCTTTGTAACAGTCAAAAGAGGAAGGGTACATTAGCTTAGAGTAACAATTCTTTATATGTTTTATTTATTTATTGTAAACTTTAAGTATGAGTTAAAAATATAAATGGAAAAAATCAGTATCTTATAGTGATACATTTTCACTTAGAAGGAAGAAGACAATCAACATAACTTACACTTTACATCTACAAACTGACAACCACTTGCTACATTGCTTATGAACCCATAATAGTCTTGCCATCTAGTGGCGGGCTGGCAGTGTGAATGAGCTACACACAAGTCTTACACTGGGAAGGATTTTTTTCTGCTTTTGGAGTGGCACTTCATTGATTTCAAGTCACTACCACAAGATTTCTACAATATTACTTCAATAACCTGATTACTCTCTAACTCTGTGTACAATGTAGTATTGCCAGTACTATTGCCAAAGGCGATAGTAAAATAAAAAAGTCAACTAGAGTAAAATAATCATTCTGGAAGCTGGGATACACAGGTCTTTCTAGCCTCATTTCAATGAAGAATGGTTAAATAATCACATAGAAATGAGAGTGAAACACAAATGAAGATGGGATGGTATTCTTACTCTCTTAGCTTGGTCAATATTGGTACATCTTGGATTTGGTCAATACAAAAATATTAGTAATTACAGCTAGGAGAGCACTTTGGTAAATCACTACCTTCCAACTGGTGGTGATTTATACAACAAGGAGCCTAAAATCAAATTCTACTAAGCTTTTTAAGTTGGCCTCTGAGCTTAGATGCTCAAGGAGGAAACAGACCGGTAACGAGGACTCTGCAAAAGGCAATGACAATAAACCATGCTTCAAAAAAGCTTGTGAATAACTGCCGTAACTTAGCAGAGAACAAAAGGCTTTAGCAGTCAGAAATGACGTGGTAGTACATCAAAGAGGAATACCATGCTTCTCTGATACCTATTTCCTGCTTCTGCACTAGGATTTTTCAAACACTTTGCATGGGGATTCAACATCAAACAAAAGGCAAAGTAAGACACTTAAAAAAAAATCTTCCTGACAATGAAAGTTACAGACTGATTATGAGCATTTTGCCAAATATTTTTCAAGATGGTAATGAAGTATAGGACAGGAATTTTTTTAAAAAAACAAACATCATCACAGCCAGTGAACTCAAAATCCCTTTCATACTTGGCTGTATTCATGTAAGACTTTATACACACTGAAAACTAAACACGACATGAAGTAGAAAAAAAACACTGCTCACTTCTTATTTCAACTGTGCTAAGACAGGTCCTTTATCAATCTATTTACAATGTATATAGGGTCTCCCAAACTTTACTACAACGATGGGATTAGAATAATATCAGACATAGGAATGTTTAGGAAAACTTTGCATTTTAGAAAATAATGCAGTTTCAGACCTAGAGTTAAGAAACAAGAATGGTTATTCACTGATGCCAATTATACTCATGGTAAAACAAATCTCTTAATGCCTTTTCTATACAATATAGCAAAACTTCACTGAAAGTGGTAATAGATCACACTAGATACATTTATTTCTTTCTGAAATTAGCTAATACTTTTACAATAATCACACTATCAAAGTGGATTTAGTAATGAACTAACATCTCTGAATTGCAGGTGTTTAACCAACTCTATCAGTATAATGCCTTACCTTTTATCCGCGAGAATACTAAATCTTTTACTATCTGAGTAACTAGCACTCCAAGTATGATGAGAGAAGTCAGATGATACACTCTCCAAGGGGTCAGTGCAATAAACCTAGAATGTAAAGAAATAAACATTAAGTAATCTTAAACTTACTTTATTTAGTTCATTAAACTATATGTGAACTGATAACTGCTATTACTTCTGGAAATTGATATTCAGTTGACTGATATTACATTAATTGAATTTAGTTTCTCCCCACAACCTTTTCACAGGAAGCAAACACTGAGAGCTTCAAGCACGACAGTCTCATTTAAAGATGCAATTGCTAAGCATACACTGAGTTCATAGTAGATTTTTGTCCACACTTTTATCTAAGCACAGAGGGAGTACAGAAAACAAAATATTTTAATTATTGCTTAGGACACATTACTTTTAAAATTAATCATGGTTTCATTAACATAAATTTTCTTGGCACAACAATTTTATTTTTTATTCACGTACAAAAAAGGTTAAATATTTTCTTATGTTTCCTACAGGGCCTATGTTCACCCAAGATTTTTATATAAACAATTCTTTCAAATGCAAAGATGAGGTAAAACTTTATCACTCACGGTATAATACTCAAACTTGTCCTCATAATGAGCTTTTGTGAATTTTTTCATTACATAAAAATTTTAAAGCATGCCTAGTCAAGTCAAACAGACCTAGACTCAGAATGAAAGATTTATAATCTCATGCACCACTGACTTTGCTATCCAGGTGTGTTTGGAGATTAGCTCTTCTGTCTGTTTTACTGACAAATATCTTAACTCATAAAAAGGATCTGAAGCGTGCAAGAAGTAAAATTCAATTACATAAAAAAAAGAAGCTGAAGTATTTTAATAGCTTGTTTCAGGCACATAAAGCCAGAAATCTGAATACAGATGTATAAATACAGATGAGTATATTAGTATCTTTTTTTAAGGTAAAAGCAAAAACAATTAACTTAAAAAAAAAGTTGAAGGTAGCCGAAACCAATAAGAAGCCACCGTCCAAGGCAGCAGATCAAATGAGAAACAAAATCATACAAAGCTGGGAGGTTTCCAAGAAACCTCTCAGATTTGAGAAGAGGGTAACTGGCCACCCAAATAGTTGCTGCTGCAGAGTTTATCTGCAAGAAAGAGGAGGATGGGAAGTGAAAAGGAGCAGCAAGCATGGCCAAGAGACACCCTTTGAGCACACCTGGATTTTGAAAAAGAAAATTGACTTCTAGGTGTTTCAAACAAGCTCAGGACACTGCAGTTTTAGAAAACTGATCCAGTATTCCTCACAAGCCACAAATAAACAGGACTGCATAAAAAAAATGTCCATGTCACTGATTTTCACATTTAATACAAACTCATAATGCCCAGTCACCCTGAGCAGACCAGGATACGACTTCCAATACAAACAGATAAGCCCACTCTGAAAGTTTTTTCTGAATATGGAGGGTTTCTACATCTGTGCAGTTTGAATTGTAAGACTACTCTATTAAAAAACCAAGCAAACACACAAACCACCCCCCCCAAAACCAAGTATGAAATCAGTACTTCTGTATCATTTCAGCCAGCTCAAGAAAAGCAAGAGATGTTTAGCGAAAAATGATTACAAAGTAAGCTCTTTCAAATCCGCCCAAGCATAGCTGATTAAGTCAAAACTCCTAACAGATTTGCATAATGTTGTCCCACTATTTTTCTTGGTGATAAACCTTCACCATTAAACATCCTGCACTGAAGACTTTGCTTAACTTCCTTCTTTTAACTTACTGATAATGGTGAAGAGATGTGACACTGAAAAGAAAAATCAAATAAAGAATTTTTCACACATCTTCTAGGCATCAGGAGTTTGTAACAAACGCAGACCTTTAAGTTATGTGTGCTTAATAACATGCCTCTTCTATAGGTTCTTTGTGGAGCTTGTGCATTAATATTTTATAAAATCAAACAATATGCCCTGACTTAGCCATTGCCACTGGCCTGTCCTCAATGATTTAAAGAAATAACATCAATACTGAAATGTATGTATGTGTGTGTGAATGTGTGTGTGCACACACATTTTCCTAGTTGTTAAAGGTAAGATCAGAGGTTTACTAAGGTTTAGTCTGTTTTCCAAAGAACACAGAACACGTTTGACCTACTTTCTGTTCACAACTAAACCATACTCTGAGTTTCACTACAACCACTGCTGTCACCTGCTGTTTAAAACAATTGCACTAATACAGAGGAGGATTAGCAAACAAGGATTAACAAGGTAGCATGCTCTCTGAAAGATGCTTTCAAGTCACATAATTCTACCTTCTTGATACTACAGCCCTTCTGCTCGCTAGCTTTTGGGGGACAAAACTGTCACCTGGTTAGAGCAGCTAATGTTTCTACAAACAAGGGCTCTTCACTTATTTGGAGAGCTTTGAACTGTTCAGACAGGACCTCCCATGCCTCAACATTATCAGCTGTCACATTCCTTCCTTCCATGCTTCAGTACTGCTTATTTACACTGTGCTGTTTGCAAGAAAGACCATCTCTTATGAATTCAATGACAACCAGTGTGTGTCAGCCCTCAGGTGCTCCAGCAATACGGATTACCAAAACTGTTTGTGAGCCATGTCACACACATCTATGTCCCTGAAGCCCAATATTGGTTAAAAACTGGTAAGATGCCTTTGAAGGGTTTTTAGGTTGGTGGGTTTTTTTGCATATGTCTACCATGAACTTATTAAAAAAATGCTGGGATCTGAAAACCACTTACTATGCTAACAGTGTCGGGATTCAAAATTCTTATAGGAATAACCAACATGATGCATAGCAACCAGACTAACAAAAAGTTTCAGTTGTACTTTCGCTTATTATTAGGAGTTAGGGCCTTTTTTCCCTCCTTATTTTTTAAGGAAAAGAACAGTTTCCTTAACTATTTCTAACACACGCACATATCTGACAAAACTGAAAGGCTCCAGCATGACTGTCCAACACTATTTTGAAGAATCTATAGCTATACTTACTCAACAAGCTTTTATGCTTTCTTCTTAAGTATTAAACAGAAAAGACTGAATTTAAAATTGTTTAATTTCTTCTACAGGTGGTGTGGAAGTAACAACCATTACTGGAGACATGAACAAGATTTGTCCACCATGAAATTCCACAGTATTTTTTGAGAGAGATGGGATTTTTTTTCAGAAAGCAAAGGTTAAAACAATGTGTTTTACATAATGGCTTCAGCAGTGAACAGGGCAGTTTGCATGACAAGGGGGCACGAATGTCTGCTGTAGACAGTGCGGGACTGCAGAGCAATGGTCATGAGGTGCCACAGGGCTCCGTCCCCAGCACTGGCTGAAACAAGCAGCCCCAGCACATGAGAGACCTCCAGAGGTAGGACTCAGCCATCTGCTTTCCAGGCACACAAGAAATGCCTCAGGCCCCTTCCCTGGGCTGATGGTAACAGTGGCCTCACCTGTGAAAGATGTTCTCTGGTCGATGTATAGAGAAGTCCGATAAAAAAGCTACTGGAAGCAGTAAGCAGGTAGCAGGCCACTACAGAGTATGATCACCAAAATTTACTAGGGAAGAAGCTGATGAGCAACTTGATATGACTGCACCTACTTTGAGGAGGAGTCCAGAGTAGCTGACCTCTGTTGTCCTTCCAACCTACATTCCCCTTTTCAGGAAGAAGGTCGGCTTGAAGGAGCCAAGCCTGCTAGTGAGCTCCACTGCGGGAGACTGAGAAACCATGATTATAAAGAGAAACAGAAGAGACAACAACTGTTGACTGTCAGGCTAATTGAGCAGCGGTTGCCCACAGAGGTTGCAGAATTTCTATCCTTGAAGGCTGTGAAGACAAAACCCTGAGCAACCTGTTCTGAATTAGGAAGGTACTGATCTTCTTGGAGCTGGAGGTGCACTAGAGACCTTCCAAGGCCCTTACTGACCTGAGCTTTATTTTCATTCTATGACTATTTTAGTCTATTAGAAGTGGCTGACAATGCTTTTTCTGTAAGATGCTGAACTTAGAACTTCAGGACATAACAGTTTCTATTTCTTGCCTTGGTTGTATTGCACCTGGACTGCAATGATTCTAAAGAGCAAAATTAAGAGTCAACACTTGACTACTTCCACAATTAAAAATCCAAGTTCTTCAACTGTATAATGATGAACTCTATTGCAATTTTAAGATAATATAAATACAATACTACATACAAGGGTGAGACTTACTGAAAGAGAGCACACTTGAAACTCTACTGAGAGCTACCCTACCTGCTCTTCAGCATTTCAGTCACTTTCTTCCTACCTATATACAATTACAGAGTACATAATTTGCTTAAATCCTATAACACAACTTCTTCTAGCAAGTCATGCTTCTTTATTTTTAGTGTTGCATATGTAAGTACATGTTGCCATTAACCTCTGTTCCCCATTCAGAAGTTGCTAAATTCAAACATAATCTTTTCAGTATTTTGGCAACTTCCACATTTTGCTAAAATGTTAAGTTCAAGAATTGTGCTCTGATTAAAAATAATAAAAAAGGAATATCCTTTTTACAAGCTTCCCATAGCCATGAAGGTCAGATGGAAAGAAGAGATGTGACAATAAAGACAGCTGAAATCCCAACAGCAAAAGCAAGACTGTACATAGTAGAAGAGCAACACATTAAAACTAATGATTAGGCCTAATCTGGTTGGAGATTTCTCCTTTACTTGCTCCTGGAGCTGATATTATCTAATATGGCATCACCTAACAGTAGAAAGTACCCTAAGGTATCTTTCCTTCTTGTCTTTTCCCTAACTCTTTATAGTACGTGATGCTCATATGTCAATACCAGCAAGAAGCATTAACTAACACAACAAGTCACCCATTGGCTCTGACATATCAAGAGGAAGCCACCTCTCAGTGCAGAGCTTCTGGGACAATCAGGTGTCCTGCACAAACCTGATCATATAGAGTCCTTCAAATGGCAGAAGGCAACTAAGAAATTTCAGAGGTAAACACTGTCACACAATACTGCAGTCTGTAAACATAATTAACTCTTAACAGGGCATTTCAAAAGCTATTTTTAATTGTACTTGTGAGATACAGGGAAAGCACAGACCTACTAAATTGCTTTAAAAGTTAAATATACCTGTTTGACCATACAAGCCTCATTTCAGCTGTGAAGGTGAATTTTTAAAAACACATTCTAGAATTATGAATGACTTGCACTTTGCAAACACAAGCCGTAAGAAAATATTTCATCAAGAATTTAACAATTTAGATTATCAGCAACCAGAGCTAGTTATTTCTGGAAAGCCTGAGTAGGTACAATTTTAATAACCATCCTTAGATGGTTATTAAAATGAATGATGAATTCCAGAAATAATGACACCAATACATAAAAGCTGTGAGTAACACAGACATTAACATGGAGCTTTGCTTCACCATCAGCTATTAAGACACATTTACTGGCTGCATGAGTGATCTATGAACTTAGTTTATTGCTCAACAAGCACGTATTTGCACCTTAAAACCAGAGTCCACAACTCTTCAGAGTATTATTGTGGTGTTCTAAATAGCACGGGTTGGTATATACTTGTTTCCT
This sequence comes from Mesitornis unicolor, assembly GCF_000695765.1. Lineage (NCBI taxonomy): Eukaryota > Metazoa > Chordata > Aves > Mesitornithiformes > Mesitornithidae > Mesitornis > Mesitornis unicolor. Next base: position 57,508 of record NW_010199211.1, read on the forward strand.
CATTAGAAGTCAAGGTAAAAATCTGCTAAACACCTTGCAGCCATGGTTTTCCATAGAGCCAGACACGGCTACGAGGCACCACCAAGCAGAAGTGAGAACCGTCCACAGTGCCAGACGCGTCAGCTGCATTCAAGCGTGGGCTATGACATACATCTGCTAGAGAAAGGCTCTCGCCTGTACAGATCAAGTATTTCTACGACATTTTGAGAATGCTCAACTGCCAGCAAGGGATATTCTGCTTTTTTCATCTGCTAATTTGAAAAGTACGTCTACTCCTCCTCTTACAGGGAACTGCCCAACGCTGTTTCAGACACACGTATACAATGATGGCATGGAGATAAGGAAAAAATTTGGTCCTAACTGTTTCCTGGTGGTAACTGTTTCCTGCTTGGAGTTGAATGTAGACCATTCTTCCATGCTTACTGCTGAAGCAATCAGCACCACTCTGGTTGCAACAAATTCTGATGCCTATCTCAAGCAAGAGGTCAGAGAGTCAGTTTTCTTCTAAATACATCATGAAATGCACTTCCTGAAGAACACTGCTGAAATACACTGCAAAGGCAATATCAGGAAGCTTATGCTCTTACTGATCACTAGCTCAATCATTTTGTTTGCCCTTTTGTAAATCAAGAAGCAATAAAGTATATTAAATTCAACTATATTTCATGTAAAGGTCATTTAACACTTTGATTCTCCTAATTAGGCCATAACAAAGCAGGCTCGCAAAAACTGCTTTTTACATCTATTAAACCTGTGAATTTACAAATTCTATGTGAATTGCTCTTAAATGTAAATGTTTTTTCACATTTGATACAAAAAAACTCAGTAATCCAGTATTTTTCCTGTTGTTCCTTTAGTACATCTTGGTCTGAGTCCAAGTATTTAGATACTGGTTCAAGGATTACAGTGCAAAAATCCTTTCCCCATACCTGCACAAAACATGTAAATATCCACTTAAGGCAGAACAAGTTATGCATGCTTTTTTGGTAGAATCTATCTGTAGAATAAAATTTGGTAGAATCTCATTACATTTATATGGTATTTAACTGTCAATCTGCATGTCTGATAGATACACAGAAACTGTGGTACAGCAGATTCCCCGTGGCACAGAACGAAACACAGGCAACAAAATAAATTCACATATATGCTGTCAAAAATTTCAGAATTAACAAAGACTTTATACAGTCTGTCTAACAAACATCCTCACCCTTACAAAGAGCATAATATATTGAACAAAATAATTTCAAAAACCATTTACATCTTATGTTAATCCACATTTAAAATATGCACACCACTACTTTGGGTGCCTGGCAGCTTGAACTCAAATAGCTGTGTATCTGTTTAGCTGAAAACATGTGAGATACTGTAATAGAATGCTTCTTAAAATATGTACATTTAAAAATTACTTTTATTTTAGTGGAGAAAAGTGTAAGCTTCTGTACAGACATAAATTGGGAAGAAACACCTTTTTCACTTAAAGTGTTTTCTAAGTAAGAATGTCATCCAAAAACTTGAATTTTTAATAAAATATTTCAACCAGAATAGAATGAACTGGAAAGCAGGCGATTCGTGACTTATGTGCCAACCAGCAATGAGTTTTCCATTGGATAGTGCTTAGAAGACTAAAAATTCTAACATTAAGTACATAAAAATAAAAAACAAGAAGAGACATGATTATTATTCTAAAACTTGCAGCATTTTCTTTAATTCTTCCTTTCTTAAGACAAAGACAGTTCAGTCAACTTTTTATTCAAGAAGCTTATTTGTCAGGGTTTATTCAAAAGATTATGATCAAATTTGTTCAGCCAGAAAGCACAGATCAAATCAAACCCAGAGAGCTGTGTTTTAGAAAACCTTCTAGAATTTATTAGGAATAAAGATTTTGGAAGAATAAATAAATCTCCTGTCATAAGAGGCAGAGTCTCACAGATTTAAACTACTATTACTTTGACAGCCACCTGCAGAAGTGGTTGATCTCTCTGCGGTCTGCGCACAGGCTGCAGGGGAAAAGGCAAAGACTGATGGGCAAGTCTAACAAAAGTTAGTAACACAAAGAATAGGAATTCAAATTGCATACTTTCTCTATCCAAGCTACAAGAAACGACATTTTAAACTTATTTATACTAAGTCTAAATAAAAATGAAAATAGTACAATTCTCTAAGCAAAAGTATTAGAAAAATCTTTAAAATGCTTTGCATTTAATCATCAAAGAGAAAATTGCTTATAAACTGGTAACCTTGGAAGTATATTGGTTGTCTGGGAAAGAGGAGCAAGTCAGTAATAAAAAGTCAGATTGCAAGATTCTCTCACACTGTTTGCAAGGGAAACTCTTGGGGAATGCAGTAGTTAGAATCATGTTTCAAATTTGTGACTTGTGGATCAGATTTACTGTAACCTATTGCATTCAGATAGGCATGTAAAATAAAAAATTGAGAAGGAGGAAGCTTAAATGACCTAAATGACATACTTTCTGAATCTACCATGACCTGAAACGCTATTGTCACATCAGCAACAACAGGGGATGGTATTTCCATGGAAGTTAAAATTATTTTTAATTAAACTCATAACATCAAATACCCTGGCTTCCTTCAGTTTTGCAGAAACATGCTCAGATGACCTTAATTAACCAGTACTGGCAAAGTACAGCAGAAATCTTAATCCCATTTTCTCATACAGTAGCAGCAGTTTGATGTTTAACAATCCACCTCTGCCATGCTGCCCTAAATCTCCTTTTATTTAATGCTCTCAATTAGTCCTGTAACATCCACCACGGAGCATAGCATATCCCCCTAAAACTTCCATTGTTCTCAAAATTCTACTTACTATTTGAAAGGTCTCATTATTCTGAGTTAATACATGAAGAAACTATCGTTTTTCTCTTAAGACAACTGCCTTAGACACAGAATTTAGGACAGAATATCCCAAGCCATGCCGCAATTCGTCTGTTCTCCTTTGTTCAGGATTTCCATCGTCTGCAAAGTCTTCATCCTGGATTTGGTCCTAAATTGTTCCGTAATGCTCGCTTTCCCTCAGTTCTTCAATTATCCCATTTGATTTCTTTCCTGATTGATCCTGTTTTCATCTTACTGGTTGAAAAATGCTGTAAACTGTCCAGGTTTTTATGTAACACTGTCTGGCTCTTAAACAATGTGAATTTTCATTCCTGTAACCAGTATCTCAGCCAAAACTACACAAACTGTCACTAAAAAACTGTTGAGATAATGGCTTTAATTTTTTTGCTACCTAAGTTAAATTAATTGAACTTTCTGTTCCACTTTTCTACCTCCAAAGCCTTCAAAAGTTTTAGTAAATTGTATTGGAAGAGTGAACATAAGCTTAAAACTGCCTAAGTGAAAACAAGTAGACCCCAAAATTATATCACAAGTTGTGCTACCATCAGAATTAAAGCAATAGGGAATAAAATACTTACATATTGCAATTTCAATTACTGGACTCATCAAAAATCCAGAGTTGTTTAAGTAAAATTAAAAGCTGAATTTGGATAGCCAATACAACCCATCCAGAATCTATGTAGATTTCTTACTCATGGTATCTGGTGGCATGCTGGTAATCAGAAGTGGTTTGGATGGATAAAAGCCACATGATCCTTCTACAAGGACTAAGTGAGTCATCCTTAAAGAATGACCACACAAACTGCTGGGGGAAAAGAGTCCCCAACCTGAGAGCCCGCAGCAGTACTGCTACACTGACTGAAAAACACAAGTGATCACCAACCACACCAGCCTTCTAGGAGTAACATCACTACCATAAGAACACCTAATGCAGACAAGACCCAGAAGAACATAACATTTCTAGGCTGTGGACTTCCTAAAGTTCAGGATGCCAAGTTCACGAAGATGCCCTGTTTGACTGAGCTGTTCCCCAGGGACTACATTTTCAGAGGTACCCACGGTCCGTGTTGACAGTAGGCAGAAATTCCCCTTTCTCAAACACTTGAAATGGAACATATATGTTTGGAACATAGCCACACCAAACATACATAGAGTTACAAACAGCTATACAGATGTGGCTGCTGCACGTCTAATAGGCCACTTTCTTTCTTGTAACAAAGAATAAAAATCCAGATATGCACATTGTTCAGAATGTGCAAAAACCTTGCTTTATAGGCAAGCTATCCTTCAAGACGTAGTGGTGACACCATTTACAGCTTGTGTGCTAACACCTGAAAGAAATGCTTAGTCCAATACTATTTTCTCATGTCAAAAGAGTAAATGAATGAATGAGAAGTACTTTGAGATCTCTCCATGGTAAGCATTATCATTGCCAAGCAGAGATTTCAAGTAAGAAATACTTTAATAACAAATCTTAAAGTGAATTGGATAGTTCAAACCAAACCAAAACAAACACTTCAATAACAAATTTTAAAGCAAATTGGATACTTAAAACACACCAAACCTCTAAAGTCTGAATGTGCTTTTGCTACTAACATTTAAATAGCAATTAGATTTTATATCTGGAATAACCTTCCTACCAGTCTTTACCTCATGCAAAGCACATGGCCAGTTCAGATACAGAAAATGTTTCCTCTCTTGAGTAATTAATTCTGCCATACAAAAAAAAAATATATTCATAATATTCATTAGGTCTGAGACAAAACAAAACAAATCAAATCTGAGTATGGATGGTGACAAAAGACACCATTTTTAATAACAGCACAGAATTACTAAAAAGAAACTTGTCCCCTTGGCCTGCTAGAAATATTTAAGCTGATAGGAAGAACAAAAATGAAAAGCTGCCACTATCACACACAGCAAGTAATAATTAGGCTATAATACTAGCTTAAAATCTAGGATTGATTGTTAGTATTTATTTTAGATTAAAACTAAGATTGAAAGTTATCAGCCTGTAGCCTAACACTCAGAATACCGGGACTAAGCTTGCACCAGCAGAGTTTCTTTGCTCTTGGGCAAATCACTCACTTTTTCAGTACTGTGCATGGAAAATAGGAGAAAAAAAATACCTTGTTATCTCATGTGGTATTTTGACTTGAGTTTGTAAACTATCTACAGTGGAAAAGAATCTATAACCCATTTCAGATTATGAGGGGTGCTAAATAATACATATTTAACCCTTGTTAATTTTGAAGATTTTCAATTGCGGTAATTTGGGGCAGAAGGCTTAAAGCTGTTCATGGTGAACAAATACCAGAAGTGGTAAGTGATGGATGTTCTCTCCATAACCAGATTTCTTTTTACTTTAACTGCCAGCCTAATTTCATTCATTTTTTAAGAAAATGTTATTAAATGGTAGTTCACTAAATATGTCAGTATACATAAAACCTAAACTGTATTATAATATTTTATACATTTATTCAAAGTATTGAAGTAAAGCATATCACATCAGCTTTTGTGGGGTCTGAACTTTAGTGTAGCCTTTATGTTAGAAATTCAAGAAAACTGAAAAATGGTACAGTACTACCAAGTCTAACAAGGTCCTGAAGTCAAGATCAAGAACTACTTCTTTTAAAACCTGTTGAAGTGTCTGTGTTAGAAATATTCAAAAAATGAAGGAAAACAGAATGAAATTAAATCAGTAAATTTCTTGTACCTGCAAGATAATTATTTCAGTAGTAAACATCAAAAGTGCATTTATACACAGTACCAGAATTAAAACATTTTTAATGGGAGATTACAATCAAAGATATATTTTTTAAAAAAAGATTTTGCGACAAGACATCAGAGAAATATTTAACTCTCAGCAGATCCCACTGCAACAGTTTACACATTAAGTTTTTTGAATGGCATTCATACAAGAACTAAACTGTGAAGGAAAACAAGATCTCATCAAAATTAAAGGGATGGGAGGAAGGAGCTATCACTACTCTTCCAACACTTGGAAAACTGTAAAATTAAACTTGACCTCCCCTTTCTCCCTCTTCCATCAACACTATTGCTGATCTAGTGAGAGAAGTCTCCCACCCAGCCACGTGTATCTCGATTTCGAGGAGTACTGAAGAGGCCCTACACACCGGGAGTGCAACTGCCCCGCCATGGGGACAGGGGTACCGGCAGGCACACGATGGAAGAATGATGAGGTACATGAAGCAGGAACTGGGCAAGGTTTCCTCAACCTAGGCTTCGGCCAGCACCAAGCCCTGTTAGGAGACACTGCACAGGCAGCAGGAGAGAGCTCTCCTTCCCAGCCCTGAGTCGGTAGCAACTGCCTGAGTCATCACCAACCCAGCAGACCAGCTGGATCTCCAGCAGAAACAGAGAAGCAGCAAACAAACGCACTGTGCTGCAAACACTTGCAATGCCAACACCAAAGCAGGGAAACATGAAACTGGATTGAAACGACTGCTTCATTTTCAAAGTGTTAGAATTCATCGGTTTGCTAGCAAGATCTTTCCTGATGTCCCTCAGTCTCAAACCACAGAAGTTTACTGGCCATCATATGTGCTCCTACGTATTTCCCACTTTGTCTCCACCTCTCAAACCTCCCTGGCACTAGGACAGTGAGCTTCTGCTGAGATGCAACAGTATCACCAAAATAAAAGCAATCCTTGCCCTGACTTTTGCCATTTTGACTCATCTTGACAGCAAGGAACTAGAGTGACCTATAAGTTCTGATAAAATAACTTCAAGTACTGGTCCCATAACAAGTGGCCAGTAAGACTACCAAAGGACATTTTCTATTACCATTACATAATGCATGCATTATGTACCGTGCTTATCATCGAAGCTGGACAAAAGAAGAGCAAACAGGTTGCCCAGCAGCTACTATTCCTGGAGACACAGAAATGTGTTCTGTTAGATGCTGTCCTTGAAGATTTTATCAGAGCCACATCGCAAAGAAACAAAAAGCATTACGACCCTACCAAACTGCTGAAAGAACAGATGATCTTTGAAGTATGCAGAAAATGAGAGCAAAACTGTGTAACTATGTCAATGAAAGGATTTACTGTGGATACCTAAGAGCAAGACAGATAATAAAAGTCAACCTAAATTAGACATCACACACTCTGCTCCTAGGATTAAAGAGGATAACATTATTTTGCACATAGTTGCATAGAGAGATTTTCTTGTGCAACACAAAGCTTCAGAAAGTTGTCTTTCCATGAGTTGGAGCTGATGCTTAAACATGACAGTTAGGGTTATAGAGAACTAAGTGGAGTTTGCAATTAACCCACTTCTTTGCTTGTTTGCCTCTCATTTGCTTCAGAGGAAAGGAGGCAGTTCTAGCCACAGGAGGGGAAACACAATTCAGTATCAGAGCCTCAACAGTCATCACTAGACAGAGCCCTAATACATAAATAGCTCTACACGAGGAAGCAGGCACAGAGCAACATTTTAGGAGATCGGAAAACGAGAAACATGGGCATCTCCAAAACCTAAGATCAAAGGAAAGTACTGAAGAAGTTTCACATAGAATGACAAGTTTTTCCTAGAGAAGTAAACAGAAGAGTTGTTACAAACACAACAGTGAACACGTCCCTGTGTTAATTTCTTGGTTTTATTCAACAAAACTGTAACTGACTAGAAAAAGCTTAGCCAAAAAAAGAGAACTGGAGCACTGCAGTAACATACCCACTGTCCCCACTCTACAAAGCCTCCACTAACTAGGCCACCAATTTGGAAAAGCATGCACACCCAAAAATGAACTCTGAAGCAATGGACCTGCAGCAGCGCAGTGTTAACTGCGGGCTCAAGGCCTCATTTTGTGAGGTTTCAGAACTCTGTCCAGAAACACAGGCCCATCACTCATCTCAACTGCAAGAAATGCAACTTCTCATTAGGGTGTGCCGCAGCCGCTCAGGCCAGCTTTGATCAGAGGCTGCTCTACCAAATGAGGGGGAAGTGGAGGCAGAAAGCAGACACAGAAGGTGAAAGAGCCCGAGAAAGCTGATGCACACCACCTAAGGGCCATACCCTGCCCCAGGGCGGCTGCCGGGGGCAGCGGGGGAGACGATGCAGGTGAACAGGGGAGCAAGACCTTCCCCCGCGGAAGAGTAGGGGGGCTCGGTCAGCTCCCCTCAAAGCGCGGCCAGGGCACTGGTCGGGGAAGGGAGGCGCAAGGTAAACGCTCCTGCCAGGGGTAGGGGGAAGGAGGCGCCCGTCGCCGGGCGACGCGGCTGCGGACCGGGCAGCGGCTTTCCTCTCCCGGGGAGGGGCGGTCCCGACCCCGGCATCAGCCCGCACCGCGGCCAGGCT
>NW_010199212.1:0-570 GCF_000695765.1 Mesitornis unicolor
AGTGGCCAGCCCAGCCCCAAACCACAACAGGATAAAATATGACACCAGAAATTTCCTCAGAAGTTACCACCTGCACTTCCAACATGAGATCCATGGGACACTCCCGCCTGTCAACATCTCTGTGTGTCTGACCAGAGCTGCAGGAGTCGACTCAGATCCTCGACTTCCCACAACAGCTCCATGTACCTGACCTGTAGGGGAATTTCTAGACCCACTCTGTTCAATACATAACTGTCTCCATATTGGTGATTATCTTCATAAATGCTTGTTCGTTCAGGTTTTCTTACTTCAACTTCTAAGCACTACATTACCCTGCAACTTGTTTTCACAAAGACCATCACTGAATTGGAAATAACATCAGAGCACCTTTATGCTTGTGCTGAAGTCTCGCCAGAATAGCTGGAAATCAACTGATAGTTTTTATTTTTCTGCTCAAAGAACCATGCTGAACTGAGTGCTAAGCTCTTTCCAACAAAATCAGGCAATGCTTTCACAGTAAAACCCTGTAAGAGGGTTTCCCTCTCGTCCCTGCCCCTCTTCAGTCAGGAGCTCTGCATCCCAGAGCAGATC
>NW_010199213.1:0-338 GCF_000695765.1 Mesitornis unicolor
GAGGGATTGGGAGGGACTGGGATGAACTGGGGGGAAACTGGGAGCAACTGGGAGGGAACTGGGATGGAACTGGGAGGAATTGGGAGGGACTGGGATGGATTGGGGGGGAACTGGGTTGAACTGGGAGCAACTGGGACAGGATTGGGAGTAACTGGGAGCAATTGGGAAAGACTGGGAGGGGATTGGGGGAACTGGGAGGGACTGGGGGTGTCCCCATTGTGACGTCACCACCACAGCAAACGCCTCCAGCGCCTCCTTGTGGGCCAAACTGGGAGCACTGGGAGCTCAAACTGGGCTGGTTCCTGGGGTCCCCCAGCCCCATAGGTGACCATTTGGGG
>NW_010199213.1:453-1212 GCF_000695765.1 Mesitornis unicolor
TGGGGGGCACTGGGAGGTGACTGGGATGGACTGGGAGGGGATTGGGGGGAACTGGGAGGGACTGGGAGGGGATTGGGGGGAAGTAGGAGGGACTGGGAGGGGATTGGAAGGGACTGAGAGAAACTGGGAGGAGACTGGGGGGACTGGGAGGAACTGGGAAGGAACTGGAGAGGGATTGGGAGGGACTGGGATGAACTGGGGGGAAACTGGGAGCAACTGGGAGGGAACTGGGATGGAACTGGGAGGAATTGGGAGGGACTGGGATGGATTGGGGGGGAACTGGGTTGAACTGGGAGCAACTGGGACAGGATTGGGAGTAACTGGGAGCAATTGGGAAAGACTGGGAGGGGATTGGGGGAACTGGGAGGGACTGGGGGTGTCCCCATTGTGACGTCACCACCACAGCAAACGCCTCCAGCGCCTCCTTGTGGGCCAAACTGGGAGCACTGGGAGCTCAAACTGGGCTGGTTCCTGGGGTCCCCCAGCCCCGTAGGTGACAATTTGGGGTGTCCCTGTCCCCAGGACGGTGACACCAAGGTGGAGTACCGCGCCTGGAACCCTTTCCGCTCCAAATTGGCGGCGGCCATCTTGGGCGGGATCGACCAGATCCACATCCGGCCCGGGGCCAAGGTCCTGTACCTGGGGGCAGCCTCGGGGACAACGGTGTCACACGTGTCCGACATCGTGGGGACGGTGAGGACGCCGGGGGGACGTCGTTATGGGGTCTGGGGGTTGGGGACATTGGGGTTGGGGTCCCCA
>NW_010199214.1:0-12746 GCF_000695765.1 Mesitornis unicolor
AACGTTCTGTGATTCTGTGATTCTGTGAGTAACCCACAAAAACCACACAGCATTTAGGACCAGAACTCGCAAACAGCAGCAGGTTTGGTCATTCATTTGGTTATTGTTAGTGGTCCTTGAAGCTTCCAATTTTTACTGATATAAATAAGGCTTTGAATCAGACTGGCAGGTTTTATTCCAATATTCCTCAGCTGTGTTCTGGTTTTGGTGGGACAGAGGTATTTTCCTTACAGTAGCTGGTGAGATTTTTTTTTGTTTCATTCTTGCCAGCAGATGTTTACATTTTTTCAAGGTTTTTGTTTTCATTCTCTACCTAAAGATGTGTTCATAGTTTTTGGTGTTTTTTGTTTTTCCTTCCTTCTATCTGCACAAGAGGATGAGGAGGTCAGGTAAGAGAAAGCTCAGGCTTTTCTGAAACATGTGACCCAGGACAGATGATCTGGGTCTGATCCAAGCAGGCGAATAAGAAATGTATTTTATCACACAAACATCACACTCACTATAAATTAGGGGGTTTGCTGGGGATGACCCTTCCTTTCTTCAAGTTCCTTCTTCACTTCCTTTCCCTTCTCTGTGATGGCAGCCCCTATCTGTTCCTGAGGATTACCTCTCCCGTTGCATTTTCATTGGATTATGGCCAGGGGCTGCTGTTTGTGAGCTGTGTATAACTTTGATTGCTTTATTATAATTGTTCCTATTGTTATTACAATTCATTGGCATTATTATTATTATTTGAGTCTTTATTTCAACTGACAAGTTCTTTACTTTTACTCTCCCAATTCTCTCCCCCATCCCACTGGGCGGTGGAGACAGGAGCAAGAGAAAAGTTTTTGTTTAGCTGCTTGCCGAGTTAAACCATGACAGGTGGCAGTGGGGCCTGCATGTGCAAAGGGATCTTCACTCACAAGAATTCCCCCTCTAAGACAGCCATTTTTCCATGTTATTGTAAAGTTGGTAATACCAGAAATAGCATTACATATGTGTGAAATTTTCACATGGGCAGATCCTGTATTCATATCCTTCTAAAAGTATGCTTTCATAAGGACTTTAGAGATGTGTACTTTACGTATTTTGCCACCTGTGTATTTGTATCAGCCTTCTTTGCAATTGGCTTTTTGGTAAATTCATGAATATTTGTTGCTGGCAGAAAGAAGTCCTATTTTCCAACCCAGCTACATGGCCATCTGTGGTGTTTTCAGATCACTGGAATTTATCTTCTCCTGTCCAGGGAATTTTGAGATGTTTCTGAATAAGAGATTTGCCGTTTGTCAGCTCTCATTACCATGGTCTTTCCTAAGTTGAATCTACTGGAGCAACAAAACCAACAGCAGCTGGTTTGGATTTAAGAGGTTTTAAATCTGGGGAGGATTGGCTCACTACTATGTGGCCAGTTTTTTAGAAAGTTTATGCATGCAGTTATTTTTCTTTGTTATTGTGCTATAGAAATAATGTATTGCTATTTAGTGATGAGAAAACTATCTTAATAGGAGATCAGATTTAGAAAGATTTATAAATTAGCAAGAAAAGACCTATCTGGGTAAAGTGCTGTTTCATAGTATCTTCATAACATAGGAATTCTGGAGAAAAATAATTGTACAATATAATTGGAGGCAATTGCCAATCAGGACAGACTGTTAACCTGAGAAAAGGCAGGGAGAAATTGCTTTTATTTGTCAAAAACAAAAGATTGTACAAACCTGCTATTTCAGGTGTGACAGCTGAATCCATACACTGCTTCTCTCAGATAGGAAGATTCGGTGTGTACCAGCTCTGTAGCATAAGACAAAGTAAGGATACCTCCAAATGAGCAACCTCCAAGATAGGCAGAAGCAGTACAGCAGCATAAATGTGGCTCATCACATGAACTGACTGACTTTCCTGAAAAGGTTACTGGTTTTAACCTGAAGTTAACTTGCTCCAAAGCACAGGAAAAGTAAGACTGGAACTGTCTGCACAAGACCATGTACACATGCACCAGAAATGTTGAAGCAACTTTACTTAACTCCTTGAATGTGTAAGTGATCTGTCTGTTTGTTACTGAAGGGAATTTGAATCTTAATCTGTCTCTGTGTCAGTCAGCACAAACTGTCCTTCCAGAGGCAGGAATTTGCAAGCTTCTTTTTTTATACAGGTTGCTTTTTACCAATCTAGTATATTTTCTGGGGTTTATATAATCACTATACAGCTTCTAAAGAATTCTGCTTTTAGACTTTTCATTGATTTGAAGGCTTTTTGGGATTTGCTAATTTTTTAGGATTAGACATAACCTAATTATTTCAACCACCTTCTCTTAAATCCCACAAATGGTCCAGAAAAGTTATAAGGTAGTGAGGAATAACACATTTGCTTTCCAAAGGGTTTGAGAAGGCTTACAGTCTTAATGCTATCTACACTAGAAAGTAATTTCCATTCATGAAAACATTTAAGAAGGGGGTTTTTGCAGCAGCCATGATCTACCTCAGATATTCCTTGTATAGCTTGAAGATTTTCTTCTGACCTCACCTACTGTACAAATACATTTCTGCTTGTGCGCGTCCTGTTCTATGTAACACAAAAAGGCAATTCTATGAGTGCTAAGCAAGAGCAGTGTTTTGTAGGAAATACAGTAATCTAGCTTGTGTTATATGTATATACATGAAGATGGTAAAACACAGAATCATCGAATAGATCTGCACTTCCTACCTGAGAAGTGAGGTGAAACTGAAAAAGGGCTGACGTTGGAAATGCGATGATATAAGTACATGATTTTTAGAAGTATGCAAACTACTCAATGACCAACGACAAATCTACAGATCTGCAAATTAACTCAATTTTATGAAGTTCTGAAAAGACCAGTTCATTTTTATAAGAAAGCTGCTACTTTACAAGCTAAATTATTAATCTAGTTTCCCAAAGTCAAAGATCTGAGAAGTGAGGTAAGAGCTATGACCCAGAAACCAATAGCACATAAGACTTCATCTCTAATACATTGTGTTAAACAAACAGTCAATGCACACTGTGGCAGAAATGAAAAAATTCAGCAACAAGTGAGAATCTGAGGAGTAGACTTCTCCTTCGGCTTTGCCATTTATTTGGACTGGAGATTTCACTTCAAAGACGAATGCTGCATCTTGGTCATATACACCTTTATTTAGATATCTGAGACTAAATTATCAGAATTTGAAGTTGTGATCCATTCTTACAGTCTTATTTAGAAGCTTCTAACATATTGTTCTGGCTCTTCTTCAGTGATGACACCTTCGTGCCAGTTTTGACTAAAAAAATCAGACTTTCACTAATGAAGACTTCTATACCTAAATAACCCATTAGACATCCTTAAAAACAATGTGATTATATGTAGTTAAGGATGGTGTCAAAAATCTGAGTAAAATTTTATGAGGCCACTAGGTGGTGCCACATGTATTGCTAGATGCCTCAGAAAATAAAGTTCTGGGAAAAAGCTAACAAAGCAAACAAGACATAATACTGCTTCATGACACAGCAAGGATGTTTTCAGATATTGTTTTCTATCTTCTCGATCCTGCCATTTCTCTCTAATACTTCAAATTTCACTGTGTTTTTCTATGCTTTGGGTAAAAGTATACATTTCGTAGGGGTTGTTGTCACAACAATCCCAGTTCAGTTTAGGAGATCAATAACCTTCTATAGCCTCAGAGCTAATTTCTCTAATATCTTTATATATTTTGAGAAAGGAAGCAGTTTGTAAATCTGCTTACTGTATATCATTACTGCACAGTTAGCGTGGGTTATCTACAACCAAGTTGTAGATCAGCTGATCGATCAGCTCCTGCACAGAACTCAACTGTGTAAGGCAGCAGGTCTCCTCAAGGCCATATCCTCTTGTGTTTTTCACCACAGTAAGCTGAACTATTCGATGAGTTGTGAAGTCAGTGCTTTTAAGAAAATAAGCCTGGTGGGGATTTTTCCCCGACCTCATAGGAAATTGTGGGGAAAGTACAGAAGAGCTACGGCATTTGAATGACACAGTATGTGCTCATATCAGGCAGCAACCATTCTACAAGGCAGTGAGTTGTATTAAGTTGTCATATATGTTCCTTTCAGACCCATCAGTTTGAACTCGGATCATTGTTACATTTCAAGAAAGGGGTTATACTTGTGCATGTCATCTAAGAAGGCTCACAACTCATTGTCATCATCTAAGATAGAGATGGGATTTGTACATGGTGGCAAAACTCAAGATGTATTTAGAGTTAATTCTGCAGTGAAGATAAATTTTTGAAGTTGACATTGCTTACTGTTAGTGTCTGTGAGACCTTCTGACACATGGCATCCAGCATTTGCTCGAGACTGCTTCAGAAGAAGTTGTACACGTTCATTTTTTCTACTTTTCATTTTGAAAACTTGCTTTATTTTTCCCATGCAAATTCTGTTTCTATATGCTTACTTTAGATAATGACCAGGGAAGTCAGTGAAGTTATAAACAGAGGAAAGCAAAAGTGATCAGTCAGGTAAATTGCTGAATATTGAAAAGGCCAAAGTAATAAAGTGTAGCACTATAATTCATAGAGAATGTGAGGCATTAAAGTCATGCAGGTTCAGCTTTTGATAGAGATTTATTTGATACAATAATCAAACAAAAGTTGATTGTTTTCTTTGACAAATACGGTAGAGAAGATAATAAAGTAGTATAAATTCACTGCGTTCTTAAAGACCTTACGAAATGAAGGCTGTTCACTTGCTGCTTTCCATCAGACTTGGTCAAGGCTGACACTTAATGCAAGACCGTCCTATAGGAAAATGATGAAGTTAGTGATTCATCTAGTACTATTTCTAGCCCCAAACTCATACATATTTACATAGTGTTGCCCTAAGAAGTGCTTTTTGTTGGGTTATTTTGACTGAGGATTAAAGTCAGATACATTTCCTCCCAGAATCTCAGCAATCCCCAACTTAAGCAGTCACACATATTAGTTTGTATAGGAGTTCAGTTAGGCACATTGAAGTCATGGAGTGGAATTCTATTTCACTTCGTGATGTAGAAATAGGTAGCACAAGGCAGACATTGGTCGGGAGGTCTTACTGTCTAATTTAAGATAAAACAGTCAACTTTTTCCTTCCATCAGGAGCAGTAGAATTTTACTGTGCAAAATGGGCCACACTATCAGATGATATTTTCCTAGCAGATATAGCTAGATGCAAATTTAGATGTTGTGCCTTAGGGATGAGATAGGATAGCAAAAAAGGAAGTGAGAGGCTATTTGCAGGAGATAAATGTTCTCATAGCCCTCATCTATATGAAGTATGAGGAAGCTGCACCTTTATCAGTGAATTATAGTGCTGTAGACATATAAGTCACACCAGGAGCCTACAGTTTCTGTTCTTTGCTTTATAAATATGTGATTGGGCATTTTCATTAAATATAGGTGACAATAAATTGGAGCTAAAAATTATAGACAAAAAAGATACATTTACTGAAGCAGAGAAGAAGTTGTCAGCTGAAAGCTGTGAAGAATTGTATCAACAATAATTCCGAGACTGTAACAGAAGGCAAAACTGAAATAGTCCTACATAAAGAAACCAGAGAATGAGAACATTAAAACTGAGCAGATGTAAAGTTAATTTCTATATATTTATGTTATCAGACAGTTACTCCTCTTCCTTAACTCCTGCTCTCTCTCTAATGGCAGTGCGACATTAGTCATACTCCCCAAAACTTGAGGAACTGCTGCAAATACCTCTGTCCAAACATTCTGAAAATTCTCCTTTCCAAAATAGTCTTTCAGTTTAAACATCTCTCCCATTATTTAATATCTGCTAATGAATGTGAGCTAAATGGGCAAGTGTCAGTCAATTAGAAAGGATACTCACCCTTTAGTGCCTGACTGCTATTGATTCATTAGCAGTACTACTTAATAAGTTGTAAGAGTATGAAGGTGGCAATCTTCTATTATATATACACAAAATGTTTGTATTTGTTTAGATTTCCAAAATTTGGGAAAACACAGAAAGAAAGTACCAATTCTTTTACTAATAAGCTTTTTCTTTTGGTAGCAGAATCTCTACAACCCTCCTCTAGATACACTTAAGATTGCAGCTGCTCTCCCCAGGCTTTTCCTTGAAGCTCAAGAAATCCAGTTCCTTTGTCAAGGAACATGCGTTATAGCCTCTCTCATTGTCTCAGTGGCCCTCAGAAGTCTTTCTCTGCTATGCCCGCAACTCTTTGTTCTGAGGTTTCTGCATACACCTGAAATGACCTCCTGGGAGCTGGGTCTCTTTAGCTTGGAGGAGACTTGAGGGGTGACCTCATTAATGTTTATAAATTTGTAGAGGACAAGTGTCAGGAGGAAGGAGCCAGGATCTTCTCAGTGATGTCCAATGACAGGACAAGGGGCAATGGGAGCAAGCTGGAGCATAGGAGGTTCAACCTGAACATGAGGAAAAACTTCTTTACTGTAACGGCGACAGAGCATGGCCCAGGCTGCCCAGAGAGGTTGTGGAGTCTCCTTCTCTGCAGACATTCAAAACCTGCCTGGACGTGTTCCTGTGTGACCTGGTCTGGTGATCCTGCTCTGGCAGAGGGGTTGGACTGGATGATCTGTCGAGGTCCCTTCCAACTCCTAATATTCTGTGATTCTGTGGGTATCAAGTAAGTAATAGGGAGCAGCCACTTCCCTGGGCCTGTTGGCTGCGGTCGTCTCCGTGCCTGGTACACAGTCCTGTGGCCACAAGAGAGCACTGCTGACTCGCGTTCGACAAAACCATCTCGAGATTCCCCTCGGTTTGATCAGGGGTATAGCTTCAGATAAGCAGAAAAGTTTCCAGGAAAATGCTCGTATTTTGACCGCACCTTTCCTCACTGCAGCTTTTGATGCAACTGTGCATCAAAACGGGTACTTGCTACCTGTTAGTTTGCCAGTGATTGTTGAGACTCCATGGACAAAACATGAGCTGTAAATCAAGCCTGATGAGTAGTGTGAGGGAGAGAGTCCCTGGAGCAAGCATATTTTAATTCTGACAAACCAAAAATATTTTTAGGAGTCAAAATTTTTGTAAGTTATTTCAATGTGGTCTGGAGATTTCCTGGTTCTTTTGCATGTAGGGACAGAAAGTTGATTTTCTCACTAGCTTTAGAATATGCTGTAGCTTGATATATACACTGGTTTCTTAGTACTAGGCCAAAGTCCAAAAGCAGCACTCTATGGCATTCTATGGCCAAGGCTTGAGGCAGCTTTCTTGTCTAGAAGCCATAATGTTTTCCGTTTTTTCAGGGCCTTGTGTTTGTGGTCTCACAAATTGTTTTTTCTGCAAATCACTGCCTTTTTAGAAAGTCAGCCCTAAGGAGAGACAGAAAATTAAGCTGAACAGATTTTTCGCTTGACCAAAGGTTATAACTATGGTAAAAATAGCTATTAAATTCAAAAGCTAGGAGCCCAGAAAGTGCAGGTCCACTTTAAATTGCTATTCTACTAAAATTTTCCAAATACTTGGATATGCTACAAGCTATTCTCATTGCAAACTCGCTGGTAGCTGCAGGATACTGTCCTGTTGGAGGTCACCTCTGAGTCAGGGTTAAAATTTTAAGCCTTGATAGGGCCATCAAGATTCAGCCATGTGTGACATACTGAAAAAAGTCTGCACAAACAAAACCTTTTACCCAAACAAAACATCCAGCTCACTTCCCTGCATTTACCACCATGTCATGTCTGTGATGATTTTTCCTCTTTGCCGGGTTTTTTCTTTTTTCAGAGAATCCAAGCATGTTTCAGAATTTTTCATCCTGCTGGCAATAATGTGCCAGCTCTTTTTAGGACAAATATGTTATTTTGATTAGCCTGATACCATTCTAGAAATGTTGCTTTCTCCTGAGGCATAATGTTGTCTTACTTCTCTCAAGTGTTAAAAATGCCTGAGCAGCCTTTGGCCCCTTCAAAGCCCTTGCTTTATGGCATCTTACTGAGCTTCATCAGAAAACTTGAAGAGTCAGGAAAGTACGTCTCAGGCTGTCATCTTCACACTTGTTACTTCCTCTCTGAGATGTCTGTTCTGCATCCAGTTTTAGGTGTTTTCCATCAACTGACTACAAAAATATGTAGTTTTTTACTATCATATAGTTATTCAACTCCTAGATTATTCTGGATAATGTGTCAAAGATCTGTCTGTATATGCATTTTATTCCTGATCTTTATCACACAATTAGCAAGACCAAAATAATCTCAAGAATTAAAACCTCTTCAAAATTACTGCTTCACAGATTACCACCTATTAGCTCTATACTTAAACATAGGGAATGGTGAAAAAGTATCTCTACATTTTGATATTATGGCTTAGCTAAAATTGTAATAATACTAAACAGATTGTTTTGATATCAAAGACCTCACAGTAACACTAATTATGTCACAGTATGCAAATGAACTTCATAAGCAAGCTACTTCATATTGCACTCCCCTTATTTACCCTTTCCAACGCAGAACACCTTCCCAGTCATTTCTTTCCAACATCACTCATGTATGATCTCTTATATACAGCTTAGCTTTCTGTAATCTAAACATTTTGTTTTGTAACTGTTATCCAAACAAAACAGCTCTGTGTCATCTATTTCTTCTCAGTTATTACCAATGAGAAGCATATGCAAAATATTTGCCATAGGTGCTTGAAGAAAACTTTAAAACATAAAAGCTTACAAATTCTAATCTAGTTATCTGGGGCAGACATCATAGTTCTATGCATCCCCCCATTCTCAGCTGTGGTTGGGTGCTGCAGAGGAAATTACACAGGAAGATCCAGGAAGCAAAATCTGACACTGCTGCCGACCAGTGTAAGCTGGTGCAAGAGCAGATAAGCTGCCTTCATATCGGTGGTATCTTGGGAATAGGTCTAGAATTTATGTGGTCTTTAATTGAGTGCTTCTCTTTTGCTGATACTATAAAGGTGTAAGTAGCAGTTGTAGGATTTTGATTAAAAACAAACAGTGGCAACAAATATTCAAAACGTGCATTCAGCAAAACTTTATTAGGAATGGGAGAAGGCTATGTGGGAGTAAGAAGGTTTGGGATTACTGTAGTTAAGCAGGATAAAGCCAGTGGAGTAAATTAAATCAATAGCTGAGATGATGAAGTCAAGAACATTTGGAGTTTGAGGTGGCCTTGGAAGGCCATTACTGGGTGCTGAATCTCTTTAGTCATGTGCACACATTCCTAGCAGTGTCACACAACTGTCATAATGCAGTGTCAGTTTACTAATCTACAGTTATTTTGACAGCTCACGTCAGGGCAGCAGCTTGCATGAGTGAAGATCTTCATTCAAAATCACACTGCAATCATGTTGCATCACCCTATTGATTTTAAGTTGATGGAAATCAAATAAACACTTCTGGTTACTGTATCACTGTACTGCCTATGCTTCTCACACTTTGGTTCCTTAACATTCAGAGCTCTGCTGTACTCAGAGCTCAGTACTTTTGTTTTCATGCTGCATATCACAACTACGTTATAGCACTGCAGAGGGCACTAATGGTGCATATGAACAGCTGTTGAGCAAACCCACAATTTCAGCGGCATGAAATGAGGACAGTGGATGTCCACAAGTATGTATTTATTCAGTCACTAGTGTCAGACCTATTTGGCATATTGATGCTAAGAGACTGGTGATGCAATCCCACCTGACCAAATAACCTTAGACATAAAGAAAATAGAAATAAAATAAGATTCAAGTAATCAAGTAGTTCAAAGTTCTCATATGATTCAAACTTACTAAAAAGAACATTACGGGGCAAAAAAGCCTCGCCGTTTAAATGATGGTTAAACAGTTTGTTTTAAATTTTTGTGCATTTTTCTCTGGAGGATCTTAGGTTTTCGATGCCATCATTTGTATGAACTCATACTAAATCATGATTTTAATATTTTAATAACACATCAAATTTTTTAAACTTTACTTGTGCTTTAAATAGATACACTAACCCATAGAACACACTTAGACCATTCTCTGATGAACATTCAAAGAGAATGTTTTTATTTCCAGATGTTATTCTGAATAGTACTTTGACTTTAGGCAAGTGACTACTTAGTTTCTGTATGGTTGTAAATCGAGTGTGATTGCTAATCAATTTCTAATGAATAATCAATAAAATTATTCATAATTTCTGGATGGAATGCCTTTTATGAGTATTAATATTTTTAGGCATCTACAGTCATTGAAATTTTTGCTGTAAGGCTGATTTCTGTTGTGACAGAATCACAGAATATCAGGAGTTGGAAGGCACCTCGAAAGCTCATC
Source organism: Mesitornis unicolor (assembly GCF_000695765.1). Lineage (NCBI taxonomy): Eukaryota > Metazoa > Chordata > Aves > Mesitornithiformes > Mesitornithidae > Mesitornis > Mesitornis unicolor. Next base: position 10,234 of record NW_010199214.1, read on the forward strand.
CAGTCCAACCCCTGCCAGAGCAGGATCACCCAGACCAGGTCACACAGGATTGAGATTTTGGATGGAAAAAGGAGACCTGTACTCTTACTATTTACGTAGTTTGTCTCTTGCTTCTTCCTGCAGAGACAAAGTAAGCAGCCAAAGCCACAAGTGTCCATCCAGAAGGCATTTTGATGACATCAGATGTCTGACATACCCACTTTCCTGATGCCTAAAGTTGGCCTTTACCATAACTATGATGAAAAGAGAAGAAGAACACTACTAGTAGGAAAATGTTCTAGGAAATATCTGCTGAAACTAACTTCAAGAAAGTTAGGGCATTATTTGATCATGTGTATAAACAGCTAGAGGGTAAAGAATGAGTTCTCAGACTAGTCCAAAAAAGTGTGATCCAGAGGCTGGAAGTTGAAGACAGATAATTTCACAAAAGGTTTGTTTGCATTTTTAAAAATGGGAATAATTAGCTACTGGAATGACTTTTCCATCATTATATTCACAATGTATTTATTTTTATCTCTTAAAGACAAGCTCTTCTAAGGTTAGAAATTAATTCAGGGAAATTCTGTACTGCTCTTCCAAGATCAATCCCATCTAGAATCAGCTATCTAGACCCATATGATCCCAAAGGAGGTAACACAAAATATTTTATAAATCTATTCCCAAGCTTCTATGTGGCTTATGTAAGGTTTATTTTATACGATTGGCTCCTGACAGCCATTCATAAAACTTGCAGCATTTGCTATCCAAATAGCTTCCAGCCACTGACATTATATCCTCTAGCATATCTGCTTACATTCTGCTGTTGTCCTACTTCCAGATACCATTCATCTTTGAGCGGACAGTCTCACTAGATGCATCATTGCTTGCTCTGCTGATATCTTCATTGAAAGCACTCAGATATTCAAAACAGCAGGTGTCATTTAAACAAAATATTTATGTGGCTTGATATGTTAAAAACTTGCAGATCTGTTCTAAACCTGCTAATCTTAAACGTATGCATAAGATTGTTTACTCAGTGGCTGTTCGTATTGCTGTCACCAGAGCAGTAAATAGCAAAACTATTTCAAAATTAGTTAGCTTGAAGGATAGTTAACCAACAACTCTAAACATGCCTATATTAACCGTTTTACAACTTGATTGTTCAGGTGCCTGAGATGATCTTTTCACAAACATTAAATCCACATAAATCATCACAGTCAAGTAGGACAGTGGACTCAGCTGTTCAGTCCTGTTTCTGTGCCTCTCCATCCCATCTTACCTCCCTTTCCCACCCTTATGCCCTATGCCCCATTTATGAGAATATGACTTTAAAATTCAGGTGGGGGAACCGACCTGGTTTAAAACTAATTCAGCACAAGACGTAGAAAATTGAATAGTTATTGCAGTCTATACTTGCTCCATACATTCACTCTGCAGCTCCAAAACCAATTATTCTGGTATTAAAGAACAAACCAGCATAAGGATGAAAAAAAAGTATGAAGAGCAGTCAGTGTCTCTTTTGGGCAACTGCTCAGGCTCAAAGCATTTGTGAAACTCCTTGGTTTGCACTACCTTAGATATCATTGCCTAGTGTGGCCTCAGCGTAAGGTCAGAAATAATACAGCTGAGGTATTAGGTATCTTCTTACCAAGGTACCACATCAATCAGCATTTTATATGTGAAGACTCTAAGGCTATTATAATAATCTTGCTTCTCTGAAAACTTCAACAAGTACTTCAGTTAGATACAGAAAGAGGACATACTCATTTTTTGAAGCATATACATATAACTTTCAAGATACTATTTCACATAATTTTTTTAACAGTGAGTGATCAAATGAAGTTAGTATCATACATCATTGAATTAATTTCAACATCAACTCCATTGGCAGTAGCGTGAACTCCAACACCTTGGAAAAAGAAATGCAAATTTACATTACATTCATTATAAAATATAACCTGTATAGAGCCCAAGTAGGCTGTAAAGTAGAAGCAAATTATATCTCCTTTAAGACTTGTTTCCGTTTCAGTGATATAGAAGGTAAATTTGAGTTTTGCCAAGAGGGAGTGGGAATCACTTCGTTCTTTGTTGGAGTCCTTATAACGTTCTTATACTATCCAAGCTAAGATGTTGAGCTTGCAGAACACAAATGAAATCTAGCTGGAAAGAAACAGTAGTCATTTAAACTAATAAATATATTTTTTTAAACACCAAAAAGAAAAATCTTTCCAACACATTAGAAGTATCTACGGAAAGGGGAGTGTTCAGTGGAAAAAGCACAAAACTAGGTAATCTGAGACCAGACTAGTTCTACCTTTGTTGCACGTAATTGAAATGACCTTAAAGTACATTGTCATAGTACTTTCCATTGATTACCTATAACTGAGTAATTAATCTCACTGAACCTCGGATATCTAAAAGTTAGGTAGTTGTTTCAAGTTACTCATCTGGAAGGCATCTAACTCTTGTCAATACAGACATAAATACACCATTCAAATGGGATGAACCTTCACAGAATCACAGAATCACAGAAC
>NW_010199215.1:0-252 GCF_000695765.1 Mesitornis unicolor
TGGGGACGGGGGCGGCCAAAACCGGGGCTGGGGCAGGGCCTGGGATGGGACCCATGGGGTGGACCCATAGCACGGCCCCACAGCACGGCCCCATGGGATGGCACAGCCCCACAGGGTGGACCCATAGTATGGCCCCATAGCACAGCCCCATGGCATGGCCCCATAGCATGGCACAGCCCCACAGCACAGCAGAGCCCCACAGCATGGCCCCATAGCACAGCCCCATAGCACGGCCCCATAGCACGGCCCCCT
>NW_010199216.1:0-1492 GCF_000695765.1 Mesitornis unicolor
GGTTATTCTGGAGTCGTTCCCAGCCAGATTTCAGCAGCTTTCCCCTGGGCCTCCCTGCTCTGCTCCCCTCTCTGCGTGGGTGGCAGACGTGTGTGCAGCGAGGCAGGGTGCGCGTCTCCCTCCTGCCATCCTCGGGAGCTAACGAGGCCTTCCCTCTGCAAAGGAGGCTGGGCAGCCCACTCAGGTTTGCCACATCCAAGGTGATGTGCCCTGTGCTGTGTGTAGCCTGAGTCCAGCTGTTGCACCGCCTCCCCGGGACGCACCCCATTTCCAGGCAGTGCAAAGGGATGGGGCCAGCGCAGGAGGAGAGGGTTTGCCCCTGGATGGCAACAGACCCCCTCTCAGCTCTGACTGCTTCTGCTCATTTCTCCCAGTGTTGACACCCCACCCACATCCCCCGTTCCCATCCCCACAGTTTCAGAGTCTGCAGCTGGAACGGGAGATGTGTTTGGCTTCAAACTGCACCCTGGCCAGGGTGAACCTGTCCCTGCGCCCGCGGCTGGAGGATGGGAAGGCATCTCTGGCCATCAAGTACCAGGAGCTGCGGGAGATACGAGAGGCATGTTGGGACAAGCAGCAGCGCCTGGGTGAGTGGGTCACAGCCGATGGGATGAGGCAGAGCCTGGCACAGCCAGAGCAACCCATGGAGTAGGAGGGCCTGGGTGACTCGGCACTCTTGAACCCGCTCCATCAGGAGCGGTGGGGAGATGCTGCCTGTGACGTAGCCTGCCCTTGTCTAGGATTAATGCTGCGGTGGGATGCAGGCCTTGGTGTGCAGGTGGCTCCAGGAATGTGTGTGGTGTCTAAGTTTGGGGAGGGGAGAGCTTGGGAATGGGAAAGGCCGCAGCCCGCAGTAGTGGGGGTGTCTGGGGGAGGTTTGTTGGCAGCCCCATCCACTCCCGACAGAGGCGTACCTGGAGAAGTGGAGCCCGCGGAGTGCCCTGGGCCAGCTCCGAGCCAAGCTCAGTGCCTCTGAGGCCGAGTCAGAGGTGAGTCAAGCGAGAAACCCCTGTGCTTCTACCCCTTCCTTGTTTGGGTCCTGAACTCCTCTCTGTGGCCTCCTGCATGCCAGGCCCTGGAGAAGATTCCAGGGTCCAGGGGTGATCCCTCTGTGGTCCCACGGCTCTCTTGGCTTGATGCTGTCCCGTGCCCATTCCCCAGGCACAGGTAGCGCAGTTCCTGGCCCAGGACCTGCCCCTCGATTACTTTCTGGAGTCCTTCTGCCAGAGCCGCACACGCTCCCACGTCTGCCGGATGCAGCTGGAGAAACTACAGGAGCTGCTGCAGAAGGACCAGGCGGGCAGGGACCCTGCGGGCCCCACGGGGCGCCCAGGTGCCCTGGCTAACCTGGCACCAGCCCGTCTGGCCCCGATGCAGAGTGGAGCAGCTCCCAAAGCCTTTGATCTCTCCTATGGCTTTGTCCCTGCCTTTCTTATCCCCTCAGAGGCTGTTGTGCCCTTTGCCATGCCGGCTACACCTCCCAGACACCATC
>NW_010199216.1:1601-2121 GCF_000695765.1 Mesitornis unicolor
CCCCCCCCACCCACGACACCAGAAGCAGGAGCCTCCACACCGGTAGCAGGGCAGGGACAGGAGATGTCCCTTGTGTCACCGTGGGGGCTGCGCAGGGATGCCCTGGCTGGGGAGTATTTGGGGTGGGGTGCGTGGTGTAGGCACAGCTCGGGGCTGTGGTGTCTCTTGTGCAGGCACAGGGGTGGGTGCTCGCAGCAGGATGAAGGCGCTTGGCTGGGAGTGGGATGGGGTGGGTGCTGTGGCTGGGCAGTGGGTCCTGCACTTGGGGAGCTGCTGGGGTGGGGGGAGACGTCTCTGCATCCAAAAAAAAAGTGGGGGTGGGAGGTTTGTAGGGATGTCGGTGGGCTCAGTCTGGTAGATGACAGGGAAGAGGGCCCAGGAGCACTGGGGGCCCTGTGCTTTCTAAATAAAGGCTCTTTTCCATGCTCTGTGTTACCCCTTGGTCTGGCTATGATAGAGGGATGGGACAGGTTGGGGGAGGTGGCTGTGGGGGAGGCTTGGGGGCGGGCGGGGAGCACAG
>NW_010199216.1:2152-6289 GCF_000695765.1 Mesitornis unicolor
CAGCCTGGAGAGCCCCCAGGTGTTGCACCTGCCCTTGGCTCAGCCCATCAACGCCCTGGGGCAGGCGAGGGCCCCCGCGAGAGGGGCAGAGAACCCCGTGAGCGAGTATTTCTTCCCAGGGATCACATCCCAGCAGTTTGGCTCCGCACATGGTGAAGACTTCTGGTAACCAGAGACATCTCATGCCAGCAGCCAAGCCCTCGCTCCCATAAAGGGTGATAACCCCCCAGGAAGGGTGATACCCCCAGCCAGCCTGGCTGGCTCATGGCTCTGCAGCAGCTGGGCCCATCAGCTGGTGTGCAGCCCTGCAGTGCTTTCGGTACCCATTCCCCATCTTCCCTCTTGCCCTGCCTTCAGCCACCATTAGGAAGGCAGCGGGAGCCCTGAGCTCACCCTGTTTCATCCCAGGCTCCTCTGGTGCTTTTCTTAGTTTCATGCAGTGCATGGGGAGACAAGGCTGGGGACAGCCCTGGTTCCTCCAGCTGCAGCCTCCTGGGCACCCTGGGGTACTTGTTCCCTGCTCTGGCCTCTCCCTTGTGCTGTTTCTGGCTTTTGATTTAGTTTCAGGCTCTTGTGCTTTCAGCCCCTGCCCGGTTGTAGCATTTTTTTCTTCTTTTCCAGCTGCCTGTCCACCCTGCAGCTTGGCACTGTTATACAGATTGTAGACTGCTTAGAAATCATCCAAAGCAGCAAGTGTCCCTGGCTCTGGCTACAAAGGAGACAAAAATATGGACCAGTGGCTAACAGTGGCTGATCACCCCCTCCACCTCTGAGGGTATGTGCCCATACAACAAACTCTAGCCCTCACTAGTGAGACTGGGCCCACTCATCCAGTATAACCAGTTAGAATACGTTTAAGACTAGGATAAGATGGGGGCCAGCCACTGTGGCTTTATTGACAGGCGAGGAGATGGCAGTCACTGGGATATTTGGGGTCTCACAGAGCAAGTCCTGCTTTCCTGGGTCCCACCAGGCTCAGTTGGGGCCCAGCCTGTCAATGAAAGGAACCAGGACACATCTGATTGCCATAGCCAGGCTCTGTGCCTTGCCACATGCCAGGAGGAAGGACTGTAGTAGGCTGATGACTGCAGCATGAGAGCTTGGTTGGGTTCCCACATCAGTCCCATAGGGCTAACCTAATAAGGGAAATAAGGGGACCAAACAGGAGCACTTCAGAGGCCACTTGGTTCTTGTGGGCCCACCTGGAGGGGGCTGGGATGCACAGGCAGCCCTGTCCTATCTAGTGTCCTGGGGTCCCCCAGTGGCCCAGGCTGCCCTGAGGGCACTCCAATGACTGTGCACCCTCAAGGTGAGCAGCTACCCCCCACCAGCCCAAGGAGGGTGAGTGCATCCCACTGGAGCTGACAGCACTGAAAGTAATTGTCCAAAGAACCAAGGGACTAGGGCTGCTGTTGGCCTGGATGGTTTTCTGTGCCCAGGAGCCCTGCAGCACCCCTGGGCACCTGCCCAGCCGCAGTAGCAGTGGGCAGACCCTGTGCTGGGATGGCCCCCACCCCACTTCAGCCACGGCCCTTTAACCACTGGCAAGCTGCCAAGCAGGGTAAGCTTCTGCCCCGGGAAGGTTCCCCCAACCCTATCCAGTTTGGAGCAGGTACTGCTCTGGCCGGGGGACTGAACCCCCCCACTTCCAGTGGTCCTGACAGGGAGTTATGTGCAGCGTTAGCAGTGCACCCTGCATCTCCTGAGGACAAAGTCCTGCCTCGGGCATGAGACAGGGACATTGGTAACGGGCAGGAGCTGGCAGCAGCACAGGGTGACCCCTCTGTGCCCCCCTTTCCCTGCACAGTGGCTCCCCCTGCCTGCACCGAGCGCTGCCTGCCCCACAGGGCCATGTCGGGGGAGGTCAACGTGCCCCCACTGACCCTGGGGAGAAGGAAATGCATCCACCAGCACGCACCTGCGTTTGTTTCTGTACTGGGCCTGCCAGCGTCCTAGGGCCAGCTCAGCCCCTCTGACCACTGCTGTGCAGCCAGATGCAGACAGGGTGGCCAGGTGAGCTGAGCTGGCCTTGCCAGCTCTATTGCCCTGCTAAACCCCCCACCTGGCTTTTCCTAAGCCAGGCTGGGTAAGCATCAGCCCACAGCCCAGGAGGGACAGGACAGAAGGGGTGCTCCCAGCACAGGCATCCTCCAGGGACCCTTTGAGCCACAACCCCAGGTCAGACCTGGATGCAAATCCCCAGGCTGGGGACAGCCAGGGAAGGGTGGTGCTGGTCTGTCCCCAGGGCTCCCCGGTGCCGCAGGCAGCAGGGCTGCTGAGAGAGGAAACTCTACCGATGGTTAACTTCATTAACAGATATTAACCATTAACTCCATTAACAGAGCAGTCACTGCAGGGGATGCTGTTGAAGGGCCGGGTGAGCTGCCACCCCACCCCCGGGTGCTGCCAACTGTGGGGCCCCTCCTGGAGGGGGTAGAACCACCACGGGCCCGGCAGCAGCATCGGGGTGCAGAGCTCTGCCCACGGACCCCAGGCCAAACAAGGGCTGGGGCTGTCCCAGGCACTGTCCCCTCATCCCCCTCCATGCCAGGCCAGCCCCTCTGAGGGGGGGACACAATGGCCATCCCTCTGGTGCTGCTCAGGACCCTGCTCACCCAGTCTGCCACTCTGCCTCTCCCCTCATGCCCCTAGCCCTACCAGCAGCCCCAAAAACCTGCCAGGAACCAGGTTTAACCCCTTCCTTCCCAAAGAGCAGCCCAGCTTCTCCAGATGGAGGGAAGAGGCCCTAAGAAGGCACCAAGACCGCGCAGGCTGCACCATCCAGCAGCTGAAGTGAGTGGCCCAGCACCCCATGCCTGCAGTTACAGGGATGTCAGCCCATGAGAAGGGGTTGGGGCAGGCCTGGGGTCTGCACTGAGCTTGCGAGGCCTCAGGACTGGGGCTGTCAGGCTTCATCCAGGCTTGGCTCAGCTTGCCTGGAGCTTTTGTTTGATCTACTTGGTTTGTAACAGCATCTGACTACCAAGTAGCCATTAACTACTTAGTTTTAGTTTTGCTTCCCTTCTACAGTGGCACGAAGGGTAGGAATGAGTAACAAGAAGTTGTGCAGAATAAACCCTGGGGTGAAGGTGCAGGGTAGAGCAGCACAGGCCTGGAGGGGTGGGCACAGGGTGACAGCTGAGACCCCACCAGCAGCTCAGTCTTGTTTCAGTGACACAAATGTAAGAGCTGGCAAAAATGGGCGTCAGGGGCAAGAGAACAACGAACAAGCATCCGGCATGGGCACAAAACAGCACTTACTATGATGGCAGATGTAATGTGGAGCCACAGAGCAATGAAGAGAGGGGTAGGGTGTGTCAGAAAGTGCACAGAAGTGGCCCCAGTGGACTTGAGAGTGAAGAGGAAGAAATCCCTGCTCTGACCGTTGCTCTCCTCCCAGCAAAGGCCTCAGGACGTGGACAACTCATGGTGACCCCCTCCGCAGCTGAAAGTGCCATCCTCAGCTCCCACGGCACATGCCAGAGGTGGCCGTGTCACAGCTGCGACTGCAGGACATCACCGAGATTGGTTCTGTAGCAACTGCAGACGTCCTCAAGAGGAGGCAAAGCCTGCAGCAAACCTGGGAGTGGAAGTTGCTCCCTGCTGTGACCCCTCCTTGCTCCCAGCTGCAGGAACATGGGCTCTGTCCCTCACAGAAATGACCCTCTGTGGCTCAGCACCCACAAGGATCCATCCTTCCTGAGGTGTGAAGGCAGCCAAGGCCACAGGCACTTGCAGAGCTTCACCCTCCTCTGCATGGCTCCGGTCCAGCTGCAGGAGAAAGGTGCCAGAGAAGTGCAGTGGCTTGTGGCGCCTCACAGCAAACGTGAGGGAGAGCAAACTTCTCACGGCTCTCGCTGCCCTGTGCGGAGTTTCTTCCTTCTGAAGGCAGCTCTGTGACCCTCTCCGATTGCTCTGCACCCACCAACAGGAGCACTGAAGAGTCACCTCTCCACAACAGCACTGCTCAGCCACTGCCACAGGAGAGGTAGACCATGGGGTTTGTACACTCGTAGAACCATTTGGTTGGAAAAGACCTTTAAGATCAATGAGTCCAGCCATAACCTGTCCACCACTAAACCCTGTCTCTAAGCACCTCATCTCATCAGCTTTTAAATCCCTCCAGGGATGGTGACT
>NW_010199217.1:0-203 GCF_000695765.1 Mesitornis unicolor
TATATATGAAATACAGCAAACTGCCTCACAGATTGCCTCACATCACTTGTAGCAAAAAGAGACACTTCAGTTGCACACGCATCACAAAATAGCACATGTATACTGAATATGATGAAGAAAACTTTTTTGCCCCATCAGGGAAGGCATAATTATTTTAAGACAGATGATAAATAACCTCAACTTTTTCCAAAATCTTTCTCCCC
>NW_010199217.1:223-7656 GCF_000695765.1 Mesitornis unicolor
ATTTGAAGGTTGTTTCAGAATTAATTTAGATACATACTCCTAAGCACATGTTTATTTAAAACTGATAAGACACATGGTAGCAGATTGTCCTGAAAACTACTACACAAATTTCAGAAGTTTATTTCCTCATTCAACTGGTTGGGGTTTTGTGGGGTTTTTTTTTCTGCATTAATCACATTCCTTTACTTAGTTCTGTCAGTAAATACTCTTTACTAAGAGAACTTAGAAATTACTGTGATTTCTGAAATCACCCGATTAAAAGATAAATCCTGAGCACACAAAAATACTTATGAATATGTAATTACAATTTTACAATGCAGATTTAATTTAATTTTCATTTTGTGCATACACATGTATCCCACATGTGGCTGCCACTTTCATACTATACATGGTGGCAGCATGTGGTAAATCGTATTTATTATGCAACTCACTTGTACTCTGCCCTGCAAATCTCTCTCTGACAGGGCTATTTCCTATACCTTAAATATACATCAGTATCCAATCACAATCACTGAGTTTTGAAAATAATTATTTTCTTCCCAAATGTGAAACATCTAATGCTTAGAATAGATAATAAGCAATGCAATAATTAACTTGCATCCTGATAACTTTCAATCCAAAAGAATAGGAACTGGTTTTCCCAGCACTCATAAAAAGGGAGCTTTTCATTGTATTTTTGTCCACTAATAAGCTATTCAAGTGACAGTGAGTAGAAAAAATAAAATATTGTAAGTGCAATCTTTTCAAAAGTCCAGGTAAGTGGACACACTATACCTACTGATACATGTTTTTACAAATACAGGAATGGAAAAATACAGAACTGTTTTAACACTAGTTCCTATGCAGCCTTTCTCTAAGGACATTAGAGAAGAGAGAAACAACTAGAGCAAACCACAGTGTGTCCTGTTGGATGATGTAGTTACAATGGTTTTGAGAAACTCATGAGAGCACTACTTTTTGTAGTGTTACAAAACACTTTGTAGTTTGCTACATGTGCAAAAATTGCAGACAGAAGCACTGCAAATTAACTTGCCAACCACACATGTGTGTGCAGCACACGCAGACATCAAAATCCGTGCATCAAATCAGACCTAACCTCTGTGGCTGACTTAAAGATCTTCACCCGTGTCTTTCACATATATTATCTGCACATCACAAGTCAATCCACAATTACTATTCTATCATTCTAATAATTCAAGTTAAAACATTAAGAACCAGTTTCCAATTTCTATAGGTCTCCTGCCAGCAGCATTGTGGCAACACATGATGCTGGATAAGGCTAATACATGACTAATAGAGAAAGAAGATATAGGAGATAGCTTTTAAAAAGTTATAACTGAGGTACAGTACTGAAGAAAGGTGGGAGAAAAATGTGGCATTCTCTACACACTCACCCTCCCTTTCAAAAAAACCCCACCTGACAACATTGGAGAGGAGACCAAATCAGAGGCTTTATAACTTTTAACTGGTATCCTGCCAGCTCCCAATCAGCAACTAACTTACACCATCACCAAAACAGCCAAACAATTGCTAACACGTAGTTTTTTGTTGGCTCTTGCCTAACAGCAGCTACCAGCTGAGCTCCTTTACTGGGTGCTAAAGGTTACTGTCCTAGAAGTCTCAACTGCAGTTTACATAATGAACTAGTGTTTCATTTGGCAGCACTGCTCAGTCCTAGTTTATTCTTGTTTCAAATTTCAAAGTTTTCATGCCTTTTAAGACAACTTTGGATTCTACAATGAAGAAGCTTAAATAAGATTATTTTCTTATAATGGTTAGACTAGATGATCTTTAAGGTCCCTTCTGACAAAAACCATTTTATAATTCTACAATTCTTAAACATTTTGCATGCATTTCCATACCTCCCTTTTTCAAGTTTCTCAGTGCAACAAGCCTGACCTATTCAGGCAAAGTATAAGCATGTTGACGTTGAAAACTGCACAAGGCTAGCTGCAGAATTTAACAAAAGGAAAACTGCAACATCAGAGTGTGAACCATACTGGCAGATGGAAAAAAGGCTTTTTATTTTAAAAATGAAATCCCAATGCTGCCTTAAGTTCAAATCTCCCAAGAGCCTTCAAGTTCAATGACCTTGTCTTCTTAGCAAAAAACTTAATCTTACGTCAGTGAAGCACAAACATCTTAGCAGCTTCTTAATACAGTTTATACAGTGCATAGCAATGATGGACCATACAAAATAAAGTGTTCCTGTCTCACCACAAATGCAAAAGCTCACATAAAAGTTGCAGAGATTCCTAATACCCAAGTTTCAGTACGCAAATAATTCATTTTCCTCATTGCTTGTAAGGATAACTAAAAGCTTTGTATTCTACAGGAGTATTTGGTCCTGCAAGAAGTGGTTCAGACTGTAGCTCAAATAAATACATTCAGTAGTATTCATTATAACCTGCTTATCATCCAAAGAAGAAGTGTCACTGAAATCAGTTACAGCATTGGAAGTGAGACATTTCATGAAAATTAGCAGCCAAAATTAACAGATCCACACTTACACTGTCAATGAGATAAAGGCAGCTGTAATTCACCCAAATAACCAAATATCTTTTTAGTCTTTGTGTACAGAATAGCAGACGGAAGTGTAACTCTACAATATGTACAGCAAGAATTTCCTCTTGCTAACACGAAGGCTTATTTGTTTCAATATCAACAGGAAAGCATAATTAAGATATTCAATTAGAGAACATAGGCCAGCTTTATCACAAACTGTCTGAATGAGGTAATGAAAATCCACTACTTGAATCTCATTATTTATTTTCTTGATCTCATTTACCCATAGAATCTATACAGTGATATATAAACGTGCACATTACTTTAGTTAAGCAGGGAAAGCATTTCTCCCATTTTAGAATGAGGAGCTAAAGATGCCTTGTTTAAAATTGTGAGATTGATAAAGACAATTCATTAATAATTATTAACAGGCATTCCAATTCTAAGAAACTAATTCATTTAACAGAATCAAGTAATATTCATAACATTATCACTAACTACAAATAAGCCATAATAATTCAAATACAATTTTAAACACTGAACAATATACATTTTAATATTCAAAGTGTAAAAGTTACAGTATTTCATCTACATAGTAATTTATACCCCATTTGCCTAATGTAAGCCCTTTTAAGCTTAGAAAAAGCATGGAATAAATGTTCCATGGGAAACCAACAGCTCCCTTTCAGGGCTCAACATGATAACCTGTACCCCTCAGGAAAAGAAAACAGACATGCTTCGCCAGCCAAATGCTTTCAAGGCACTGCATCTTACAAGTCCACAGCTACAGCACTGAGAAGGCACTGCTGGCCTGACAACGAAATTGTGAGCTCTTAGCAGTATTCCCCTATAACCACCTTCAGTAGTACAATCCTGCCCCTGCACACAGAGGAAAGCACATTGCTTCTGTATTTTAGAAGTAAAGACTTCCAGGCAATATACACTGCATGGATTGATAAGAGTGCCTTTACTACATTACACAAAAACACGTTCAGATAAGCCAGGTTTGTTTGCCGTTTGTCCAAGACAGCACCCCAGCTACTAGGTTTAGCAATGCATTAGGAGAGATTTTACTCTTCCTTTGAGCCACTGTATATTACTCAGAATAAATGTCACAGCAGAGATAAGGTCATGATTCCTTAGTTAGCAAAACTCTAATTCTCTTCTTCTAGAGCTGATAAATCTACGGAAGCAGCAAGCTACAAGTCAGTGTAGGCATGCAATGATTTCGTACTCATAAATCAGTATAGTTGACTGCAGTTGTTTCTTAAGAAAAGAAAATACTATTTGTTTTCTGATTATATCTTAAGGTTCTTGAAAATAAACTGCTTTTTCATACTAAAGCAAATATACCTTGCCAACAGTCTCAATTATACATGTAAGAACAGCCATGAGAGAAAGGATGCACATTCCATAGACAGCATAGGTACACCCAGGATTTTCATGCCATCTGCCGAACAAAAATCCTACTTGCACCCACCCTTTTCTGGTTTAGCCATTCAGAGGGCTTAGAAAGGTAATAGATCTGTCATTAATATATCAGAAGAAAAATAATCATTGCAGAACCAAACCTATGTAAAACATTTAAACATCAGTATTCAACCTCCCTTTCAATGACAGAACATATAGGAGAACATTGGTTAAAACAGACATTTTAACTTCAGTGATTTTGCTTTTGCATGAAATTTTGTGTTTCTTATTGCAGCAAAAGCATAGATGAACAACCAATCCAACCAAGATAGCAGGCCCTCTGATTTTCCAAGTTATCCATAATCATACAATAGCATAAAAGAAATTTATTGCTGAAAGCACAGGCACATCATAAATACAGTCCATTTCTCTCATGGATCTCTTCTCAACAAAAACTGAGAAACTACATACATACCAAAGTGTTCTACCATTTTTTAAAAGGCTGCTGAACTACTTATCTCAGTATTCCCCAAAGGAATGCCAAACAACATACAGGAGCTATGGCATTTTAAATCTGAGAGTTTGCGGTTCCACACATCTATGTATGTTTTCAGAGAGCAAATAAAAAGAATCCTCTGAGCTGAGGCATTTTCTAGCATTCAGCTCAACAGAATAATTTAGATTCTGTATATGGAAAAGGAAGCAAAATCTTTACAAATTCTCATGGCAAAACAGTAACAAAAGTAATTACAGTCTGAATAATCCTTCCTAGATACTTGGAAGTTTGGTTCTTATGTGAAAAGAGTAAGAGGCAAGCTGCATTCCAACCACAATTATTAACCTTTGGACGTGTTTAAGTTCTTGTTTTATTTTTCAATCATAGAATATTGCATCTAGTCTCCTTTATTTTGATGCCCCACTTTCCTTTTTTAGAAGCATTTACTCTCAACACTTGCAATATTTTCTCAATGAGATAACGCATTAAAGTACTTTCCCTTAAAGATGAGTATTCCTTCTTAATGTGTTTCGGCTGCTCCCTCCACTATAAGATTCAGCACTTCCCACTACATGGTCATTCTTCACAAGACCACCCTCCTTCATTATAGAGCAGCAGTTAAGCTTTTCAACATTTGAATAAATTTGGAAGGTAGTTCACCTTGCTGAAGTCCTGACTTCCCATGGACCTAAGATCCATTATAAATCAGACAAAATTCATGAGTTTGAAATAAAAGGGAATGCTCTCCAACTGATCACTAATATTAATTTGTCCTGTATCTGGTGAGAAGAGCATGTATAACAAGCATACCAAAACACATTTATTTACTGTTACAGGATTCTGGAAAAGCAGCATCATGCTAGTGAAGCTTGTTTGGGATATGCTTTTGCTGGCCACAATTAATGAAATACACTGAGATCCATCTCCACTTTAGCTGTAGGTTAGTTTTCTTAGTTACCTTGAGCTCACTCTCTTTCCTCCCTTATTATAAGAGCAGGCACTCTTATAATTCAACTTTGTTTGTTGTTACCAACTTTCATCCTTTTTTGAATAGATAACCTAACACAGAGAATTAGGAATCTGTGACCCACCAAGTGCATATTAGCATAGAGTTCTTCCATGCATAACAAAGCCAATCATCATTTCTGAATTTAACAGACCACATGCTGAATATCTTCCATTGCACCACATAATTGTAGATATTCAACAACAATCAGGAAGTTAAATGTATTCATGAGAGAGTAGCAGTTAACCAAGCTCCTGATTATTACATCTTTTACTCAACTGACATCAGGTCAACTTGAGCACTTATCTAGGTTTCCTAATCTCCACAACATGATGAAAGAAAATTCTTAATATATGCTATGATCTTATTGTACTGTTACTTTACTGGAAAATGATGGAACTGGATACAGACATATGCACCACAATAGGTCATACTGTGACAAAGGAAACCAAGTAGAATGTTTTCTAGCTTTACTGAGATGAAAACAGAGTTGATGCAAAAAATCATCAGTTCACTGTGACAGCAGAGTGAATGGAACAAACATGATAACTGCATCTCACCAGTGAAGTCAGAACAGTTTTAATTTTGTATCAGTCCAAAGGAGAGTTGCAGGAATATTAACATGTAATGCAAGGTGAAAAATACTGAAGTCCACATTCCCACCTTCTTCCACAGGACAGAAGCACAATTTACCATAAGACATCTGATTCCACATGAATGGACAAGAAAACCTGACTAAAATCCAGAGGTACAAATACACAGCAGCATGTGCCAAGGCCAAACTGTGGCAGTCAACCCACTGAAAAGTTTTAAGTTAGTAAAACCACATCTGCTTTAAACATAGAAACAAGAGATTAGAGAGAGCCGTGCACCATCCTACACAAAAGTAGGCTCTGCACATATTCGATCTCTCCTGGTTTTATACCATTAATAGGATACAGAAGAGGATTATACCTACATTCAGTTCTAATAAACTGTGCAAAGTACTTAGCATAACATCTCCTTTCAGTTCTGGAATATGCTCAAATACATCCTGTCAGCTGGAAGCTGAGGCTGACAGGAGGAGACACACTTCACCACAAGGTGGGTGTGTTTAGAAGGTATGATGGATATGGCTTGCAAGACCTTTTAACTTACATCAATCTTCTATAAGAGATTATTATTTTACATACTTTCCCCATTGTTCTTTAACTAATGATACTCCGCAGCACAAGATGTGTTCTCAATTCAGAGAAATCAAAAGCTCTCTGTGGCAGGAAAGTCAACCCTGCCATCACCACTTCCATATTTTATCCACCAAGGATGAGCAAGAAAAGCATCAGAATTAATAAAGCCATTACTTTTAATAAGACAATTTAGAAAAGGAGTCAAACATCTAGAACTCTGCCAAGCAACTAAATCTACAGCTCTGTTTTAAACTCAAATGTGCAGTGACACATATGATGTCTATAATGATATAGACTGAGATATATCTGTATTTGTGAAAAAGAGCACCTAGCCATCAACTTCTGGCATCAGTTTTTCAGAAAGTATTAGTTTCACGGCTCTGAACCAGGCCTACTCCAGCCTTTTTGCTGTGTACAAATAAGGAGTGCTTATGAAGATTCATGCTCGTTTCCCTCTCTCTACTACCAAATTAGAACTTGTAAGGATCGGTCTGGCTCATAGTTTAAACAGGTTTCAGTAATGTCCAGTGCACCAGGTGACTTGTGGGAGGTTGCAGGAGCAACTCAGCCTTAGATTGCCTTGAGGCCCTGTCTCTGCAGAGACGACCCATGGGGAGCTGTGTAGATAGCTCAGCCCTGAGTTGTCTGGTAAGCAGGAAACTAAACAGGGCAGTGTTGCATCATTCAAGGAACCGAAACCTGAGCTGAGCCTTGAAATTCCCCAACAAATAGTATGCCCTGAGTCCCAATCAAACCACTATTAAATTGCCGGAAAGTAAAACAAAGTAAACTGGAGGATGTCTCTGTGACCCCAGGGGATCAAACAATACAAAGATATGCAAGAGATAGA
>NW_010199218.1:0-450 GCF_000695765.1 Mesitornis unicolor
GCACCCTATCTCACCCCGTCCTGCCCTGCTCTGTCCCGTCCTCTCCTCATCCCGCCTTGTCCTCTGCCCACCTCATCCCACCTTGTCCCATCCTGCCCTAGACCTGACCTATCCTATTCTATCCTAACCTGTCTTGTCCCCATCCCATCCTATCCCATCTTGCCCTGTCCCATCCCATCCTATCCTATCCTATCCTATCCTATCCTATCCTATCCCCATGCCACCCCATTCCATCCTGTTCAACCTCATCTGATCCTGTCCCATCCCATCCAGTACCCATCCTATCCTGCCCATGTCCATCATGTTCCACCCAATCCTGTCCTATTCCCATCCCATCCCATCCCATCTTGTCTCACATGATCCCATCCCATCCCACTTCACCTATCCTACCCACTCCTCGCCTGTCCTAACCATGTCCCATCCTGTTTTACCTCATCTGATCTTATACCC
>NW_010199219.1:0-5629 GCF_000695765.1 Mesitornis unicolor
TCCCTAACGTTCTGTGTGATTCTGTGAAAAGTTACATCTTGCAAATATCAGTTCTTCAAAATGTCTCACTTCCAGAGAGGCACACTGACAAAGCTCATGAATATCTCTCTCTTCTTTTTTAAATAACTATTATTAAATAATGCAAGGCACACGTCCTTTTGTACCACCATGAGTATAGAAACAATACAGTGGCCAAAACCTGCTCACCCTTGCTTGACTCTTGTAATAGCCAGATCTGATAGAGAAAAAACCTGGGGGGGGTGTACTGTGGCAGCCATGCTGACTGTACTGCATCAAACCATGATTCCTGCAGTCTAACAATTCCTCCTTCAAAAATGCTGGTATGGCTTGTATGAAAACTGACCAGCAAGCAAGTGCTCCTGTAATATGCTGTGCAGTAAGTTTCAGCTGCGCGTGAGCTGAAAAAACAGTGTTCTCCCAAAACTCGGGATCTGATTCAACATGTAAGACTCTAACAAAGTTTTGGGTCAAGTTACATTGATTAGTTCACACTCCTACTTTGCCTAATTTAAATACTTATTTTAGAATCAAGTTGACAATCTCTGCTTTTGGGTGGACAAAGCCTTAGATTCAGAAAAAAAGTATGTGGGGGGGAGGGGAGAAGATAGTTTTCTCCACAGCATTAGCGTTTATGAAAGCTTAAAAACAGTCATGATAGTTGAAAACAGACACAATGCAAACTGGCAGCATATAATGCTTTGTGGCCCCAAAATTTATTATACCACTAATGAGCTCCTCCCCAGGGAGAAATGAGGCCAAAGTAATTGGTGAATGACTGGGGTAAAATTAGCATACTCTGTAAACTTGGGCTGACTTAAAGTCTTTTTATCTCAATCATCTACTGCCCTGCAACTTTCAGGTCCAGAATCCCATCACTGATATTCCCAGATGATAAAAGTTAAGAAAATATTTCAATACAAACAAGGATGTTTTTCACAACAGCTGCTACCTTCAGCAATCATACAGGAACAGTATTATAATCCTAAAATAGATTAGTGTATCAAACAAAATTACTTACTGTTTATATAGAATCATAGAATTATTTGGTTGGAAAAGACCTTTAAGATCAAGTCCAACCATAACCTGTCCACTACTAAACCACATCTCTAAGCACCTCATCTACCCTTTTAAATACCTCCAGGGATGGCAACTTCCCTGGGCAGCCCGTTCCAGTGCCTGATAACCCTTTCAGTTAAGAAATTTTTCCTAATATCCAATCTAAACCTCCCTTGGTGCAACTTGAAGCCATTTCCTCTTATTCTATGACCTGTTAACTTGGGAGATGAGACCAACCACCACCTCACTACAACCTCCTTTCAGGAGGCTCACCAGAGCCCCAGGACCAAGAGAGAGAAAGAGAGTACGTGCGAGAGCAAGCAAGCCAAGATCAGGTATATTGTGGACTAACTGTAATTGGACCCAAAGGGCTCTCTTTTGAAACAATAATTTAAATAATCCAAGAACAATCTATTTTTATTTTTTCCCAACCTCAGACCTGATATTCAGTTGTATAACAACGAAGAACAACCAGTCTTAAATAATAATCTTTGAGAATACTTCCGTGTCCCTTTCCTGCCCATAAAGTAATTCCTGATGAGACATCTGAATCTTTTTAAATAGAAAAAGAAAACAACTCAGTTCTATTGGCAAGTTTGTAAATGGCCAATTAGAAAAATATTTTAATGGTGTGGACATCAAATGCTAGTTAGATTTTCTGTTGATGGTTTTCTCAATCACAAATTAATATATGGTGTGTTGCATCAGCCTTCTCACAAAAAGGTTTTTATTAAAGCTATTAGCATACAATAATAATATTAAGGAAATGCCTTTATTGTGAATACAATACTTCATTCTTCAACAGTGGCAAACAAACTATCTTCCATACTTATTCTGGACCTCCACGCTGTAAAATAAAAGCAGACAGTTAAATATATTCCACTAAAAGAATTGGAAATAGAGATCAAATCTTTTTCACAGTTCTAAATTAACAGAGTTCTAGTTTCAATATCTGATTTAGACATTGATTTTTAATCTATATAAGAACATGCACAGAGTGTCAAACTATCAGCATCTACCCATAACAGCTCAATTTTTTTCAGAAGAGAATACAAAAAGATCAACACCTGCAACCTATAATTATAGCTGCTTCCAGTTCTCCCACTCTGAAGAAAACTGACTCTTACTCACTTTAGAAAGGTCTGATAAACACAGCAGTAGTAAACAGAAGTTTCAGAATTATTTTCACTGCCCAAATTCCAAAGTGCAAAGTAAAAACAACGCCAAAGTGAGCCACTACAATCTTTGAGAAATCAAAAGGTACTCAATTTATTATTTTGCCAACAAAATTATTTTACAACTTACCTCACCATTATAAAATTTATGCTAGAGGTCAAGAAGTGTATTTCTATGGAAAATAAATAATTTTATTTCCAATTATAATACCCTATCGATATATATGCAGGAAAACTGATTTCCTCTACTAACATGATCACACTAAGTGTCCTTATCATTTATCACAGTTATGTGTCTTTTCATTTCAATCTAACACCTGTTCTTCAAATTTTGTCCATTCTTCCTTTTTTAAGCATTAGTGTTTACAACTGAAAATTGTTACAGCAGGTTTTTATTGCCTTTCATGTACAATGCCACATTTGCAAATATTGCAGAAAATATTTATACCAAGTTTAATACATTTCCACTACTAGAAATACAAGAGTTAAGTTAATAATATATGACTTATAAAAAGTAATTTGAGTAATATTTTGAACTTCAGTCACCTGGTAATAGCCTTTGCTGGTCTAAGAACAGACTCTTGTGCTCCTGTCTAGCATATTCAAATTACAAATTAAACAGCTGTTACAAAACACGTAGTGACCATGATTAATGTAGGCTACAACTATCACTATCTATCTGCATGTCCGTTTTAAGTCAGCATCTCTCTAATCAGTGATACAACAAGCTACTAATTAGTGGGAGTGAGGTAACTTGTGTTTTAAGATTTTGTAGTTTGGGTATTGTGCATCAAAGCTGTGAAAACTCCGAGCATACACTTACAAAGAATTACAATGCTATACCATATTTTAAACTTAGAAGAAGGTGTAGAAATAAAATAAATGCTAGGTAAATACAGACAATGCACACCAATAAATGAAACTTACTTGAATATATTCAATCTCTTCATCTGACATAAGTTTTCTTCTGTATTTCTGAGGTAGTAAGGTTCTTGCTAATTCAGAAGTGTCTGGTATACCTTGTACTCTACTAACAGGTGAAAAATTTTGAAATGCTGGTGATCTGCCTCTTACAGACTCCTGTGCTTTTGAAGTATTGAGAGATGGCATACTTGTTTGTAGAGATTCCTGCACTGAAACCCAGACTGCAAAACCATTACAGAAACATAACAAGACTGTAAAATTAATGAGAGAGTACCCAATAGAAGTTACCAGTTATTGACAATGTTCTTCATTATCACAGAATTGTATAATGGTTTATAACAAATACTAAAAAGAATTAAAAGATACTCTACTTCTCACAAGCTGTTTTTATTATTGTTAAATATACCAAGAACACAGTGAAAAATTCTGAAAGTAAAAGAAAGCATATTTGAGTGGCAGAAATGCTGATGTGGAAACAGAAGATAAATCAGCATATATCTGTCCTGGTTTACTGAGACAGAATTTGAGTGTCAGTTTTCTGTTTAGGAAAGCAGCATTTCTAAAAATACTTCAACACTCGTTTTCACGGGAACAAAGCGCTAAGACACTTTGTTATAGTTTTTGGCCAGCACTGGTAAGTGGTGATCAAGGTCTTTAGCGGTCTTGAGATAAACAGGTACAGAGGCTGGGGGAAGCAGAAACCCAGGGCATTTGACCCCAGGCTGACCAATTAAAATTATTCCATACCATAAATGTCACACTCACTATAAATTGGGGAATTTGCTGGGGATGGCTCTCTTTCTTTAATTGCTGACATCTCAAGAAGGATTCGCCCACCATTCTACTCCTGAGGCCTAAGCCCTCACTATATTGACTGAGTATAACTCTGTGTACTTTGTATATTAATACTGTTTTTAAATTACCATTATTTTATTAAATCTGTTTCTATTTCAACTCACAGGTCTCTCTTCCTTTTCCCTGATTCCCCTCCCCAGGTAGGTAGGTGTCATCGGGTGACAGAACAACTGTCTAAACTGTGACAATATTCCCACTTTTTCACTGGGAAGCTGTACTTGCAGAAAAAGCATAAATTATCAAATGTGTGTGGGGAGGAGGTTATGTAGAAAGATAACCAAGATAAACAACTAACATCCACTAAGATTATGCTTTTTGTTTACTGCAACTGTAAAGACAGACAAGTGAAAAAGAGGTAGAGGGCTACAGAAAGATAAAGCTCACAACTATGACATACCACAACATGCAATAAATACATTGTTAAAATTACAAAATGGCATCAACTAAGGAAGGTCCCAGAGTGATGGCAGAGCATGCCATTAAGCTGAAATTTTAAAATTTAAGAGCAGGAGGCAAAAGGAACAGAAGATGAAAACAGAAGAAAACAACACACAGCTAATAATAGTTTTGGCCAGTAATGACTAAAAAGTATTTCTGTTTCAAGAAGTGACACATCTTATATATGAAAAGAAACAGTTTCTCCACATTTGTTTTATATTCCACATAAATGTTTTGAGATTTGCCTAAGATTTCCTCTATTGTATGTATTTAATTCTGAAGTGTAGTTGGAATAGAAACATGAGCAAATTAAAAACCTGAAGTCAAGACTCAAAAATACCCCAATACTGCTGTTGATTAAGTTCAGATACAGTCCCTACTACAGTTTTCCCCTTCCCTATTTTAGACCATCACGTTGCAGTAATAATAGGATAATAGAATTTGGCTGGCCTTTCAAGCACTCACATCTCTTTTTGTCACAAAAATTCTTCTGATGCAAAGATAAACATGAGCTAAGTAACATGTTTTTAAGCTTTTGAGAAAGAAATACACTGGCACGAGAGGTGGTACAATTGGCTGAACTGGGCACAAGATACAAAATTTTGACTAAAAGTTATAGCAGAAGATAGCTCCTGAAGAATTCATAGGTAAGTCAGAAGTGGCACTGATGTGCACTGTAAATACTTGGCAATATTGGTGGCTAAACTAAACTCAAAGCTAAATCCCAAATGTGACAATGCTGTGGCAAATATGTGGTACAGTATCATTACTAAACAAGTGAAAATAACAACAGAGCTTCTTAAAATATCTACTACTTCAGTTTCAAATTTTTATTGACTCAAAAGGAATATTAAAACATACAGCTCATTAACTTTGATGTCTAAACATAACAGTATTGGAGTTCATATAAATATAAACATAGGTATTATAGGTATAAAAAAGTAATGTAAAAGATTGCAATGAAGTTAATTTTTTTCTTCGCATTAATTAATAGCACAAGGAAACACTTCTTAAAATGAACAGTAGGATGGCTCTCTTGGCTATAATCAGGATTTTAAATGCCACAGACATCACACACTCCAATTAGGAAAAGAAAGGATGAGGAAAATGCAACATCAATTCTGCAATTATCACAGAACCACAGAACGTTAGGGACTGGA
>NW_010199220.1:0-569 GCF_000695765.1 Mesitornis unicolor
AGTGTATAAATATATATTTTTATATATTAATACGTATATATAAACTATGACTATTGAAATAATCTTAATAAGTTTGTTCTGGTAATGTGCTACAGGCTTTCAACCACCGTCTGTGTCGGACGTGATTTATTCTGTAGCTCATGTTATTTTTTACAAGCTATTTTTGTAGCTATTTCTTCAAAAATATGCATTACACTCCCCAGCAACATGAAGAACAAAGAGAGGATCCTACCAAGCCTTGAGCCTCACTGGTGCTTCCATCACCCCCATACAAAAGCTTTATCTGTGACTCAGAAGGGGCTTTCTCTGCCAGAATTGGAAAAACCAGCAATTTCTTCCCCTGCCAAATAAGGAACTCCTGAGGTGCCCAAATGCAGATGAGCCCCTGGAGGAATGGGCAGGGTCCATCTGCAGGGAGAGCCCTGTGAGCAGATAACCCCCCAAAAACAGACACTGAGGACGGGGCCTGTGCCCTGCGGCCCTCACACGAACCCCCCAAAAAACCACAGAACCAAAACAAGCTGCTGCAAACGGCCCAGCCAGGCCACACCATTTTGGCTTTTTCCCGC
>NW_010199220.1:664-1225 GCF_000695765.1 Mesitornis unicolor
ACTCTCGGTCACCAACCGCTCCAAAAATCACCTCACAAAACCACAAATTCACCCACTCCCCGCTCTTTGGCAGCCCCGGGCCTGCAGCACAGGCCTGCCCCCAGGTGGGGCTCGTTGCCTAATTAGCAGGTGGCTAATGAGGAGCCGGCCTAAGATGGGGTGCGGCCACATGCCCAAGGCTACTCAGCAGCATCGTGTCCCCATGGCCTTGCTTTGGAGTGACTTGGCTCCAAAAAATAAATGTTATTTCTGAGGAAACGCTGTCCTGTGTGTGGTGGTGAGGCCTGCCATGGTGGTAGCACAACACGGTTCCCTGAGCAGGGAATCACAGAATCTCAGGAGTTGGAAGGGACCTCCAAAGCTCATCCAGTCCAACCCCTGCCAGAGCAGGATCACCTAAGCTGGGTCACACAGGAACGTGTCCAGGTTGGCCTTGAATGTGTCCAGAGAAGGAGACTCCACAACCTCCCTGGGCAGCCTGGGCCAGTGCTTTGTAACCCTCACAGTAAAAAAGTTTTGCATCATGTCTGCATGGAACCTCCTGTGCTCCAGCTGCACCCA
>NW_010199221.1:0-1200 GCF_000695765.1 Mesitornis unicolor
ACCCAAAATGGACCCAAATTGACCCAAAATCAGCTCAAAAAGACCCAAAACTGCCTCAAAAAAACCCAAAATTGGCCCTAGAAACCCAAAAATTGGGTCATAAAGACCCAAAATTGACTGGAATAGACCCAAAATCAGCTCTAAAAACCCAAAATTGGGTCAAGAAAACCCAAAATCAGCTCAAAAAGACCCAAAATCGCCTCTAGACGACCAAAAATTGGCCCAAAATCGCCTCAAAAAGACCCAAAATTGGCCCAAAATCGGCTCAAGACCCAAAAAAGACCCAAAATTGCCTCTAGAAGACCCAAAATCGCCTCAAAAAGACCCAAAATTGACCCAAATTGACACAAAATCGCCTCAAAACAACCCAAAATTGGCCCAAAATCGGCTCAAGACCCAAAATCGACCCAAAATCACCTCAAGAAGACCCAAAATTCCCTCAAAAAGACCCAAAATTCCCTCAAAAAGACCCAGAATTCCCTCAAAAAGACCCAAAATCGCCTCTAGAAGATCCAAAATCAGCCCAAAATCGGCTCTAGACCCAAAATTGACCCAAAATTGCCTCAAAAAGACCCAAAATTGGCCCAAATTGACCCAAAACTGCCTGAAAAAGACCCAAAATTGCCTCTAGAAGACCCAAAATGGACCCAAATTGACCCAAAATCCCCTCAAAAAGACCCAAAATTCCCTCTACAAGACCCAAAATTGGCCCAAAATCGGCTCAAGACCCAAAATTGGCCCAAATTGACCCAAAATGGCCTCAAAAAGACCCACAATTGACCCAAACTGGCCCCACGCCGCCCCCCGTCCCCCCGCTCACCGCTGAGGTCGTCGTTGCGCGCGGTCCAGGGCTCGGAGCCGTCAAAGTGGGTGTCCCCCCCGATGTGGGGCCCGGGGAAGTAGGCGTGGGCCAGGAAGCCCCCGGGGCCATCGAAGGGGGTGGCCTCAAAAAGACCCACAATTGACCCAAACTGGCCCCACGCCGCCCCCCGTCCCCCCGCTCACCGCTGAGGTCGTCGTTGCGCGCGGTCCAGGGCTCGGAGCCGTCAAAGTGGGTGTCCCCCCCGATGTGGGGCCCGGGGAAGTAGGCGTGGGCCAGGAAGCCCCCGGGGCCATCGAAGGGGGTGCTGTCCCCATGGAAGCCCTCGGCGAACAGGACCATGATGTCGGCCTGGGGCGCGCGCCCGCCTCGGACCTGAG
>NW_010199222.1:0-953 GCF_000695765.1 Mesitornis unicolor
GCCCCAGGACCCCCCAAGAGGCTCTTGGCCCCCGTCCCTACTCCCTGCACCCCCAACCCAATCAGGCCCTGGGCGAGCCCTCACCCACTGCTCCAACCCCAGCCAGCAGAGGTGGCTACCACAGCCAGGAGAGTGGCTAAAAAAAGTCCTGTTCAGTGCCACTGGGGGCGAGTGCTGCCCCTCCAGTGGATTTAATCCCGTGGGCTCAGCCCAAGGAGAATTAACGCCGTCGTTAAGCACATCGGTGATACCAGAGCTCTCAAGCGTGAGCCAAGCCCAGCCAGTGCACACTGGGCCCCCTCGGTGGGAGGGCTGGGCAGCAATTCTACCTTCTGCATTAAAAAATTGCTACTTTTCGCATTAAAACACCCACTATTTTTTTGCATTAAAGCAGCAGATCAGATTCACACCCCAAACCCAGCCACGTTTTCCCCTCACTCTGCCAAACCACCCAGGGTTACTGCACCTCAGCGGGGCTGAGTGAGACACGGGCAGGAGCAGGAGCCGCCTTGCATCGATGGAAAGGCAGCAGCAATGGGGCCTGTGAGGATCCTGCGATCAGTGCAGGGCTGCTGGGAGGGGAGGGGGCATCTGCTTTTGCCCTCACAGTGCAGCCCACCGCCCTGCCTGGCAGGGACATGAGGACATCTGGGGGACACGGGGACATCTGGGGGACACGGACCCACTTGGAGAGGGAGGGAAGTGGCCACAGCCTTTGGGAAGTCCTGGGGCCCAGCCCCACAGTGTAGGAACCAGCAGGAACCCGGGTACCCAGACCCACAGATGAGGGTTTGGGGTTGCACAGCGAGGCCACGCGTCACCCTGGGACGAGCGAGGGGCTGCGGGACGGGGGCACGGGGGGTTTCTCTGCAGGGCTAACCCATTCCTTGCCTCTCGGACGAGCAGCTGCACCTCTCCTCCATCCGGCGTCGTGCCGCGCACCGACGCCAGCT
>NW_010199222.1:979-2191 GCF_000695765.1 Mesitornis unicolor
CGCCTCGGCCCCCGCGTTCTCAGCCAGCAGCCAGCGCAGCGTGGCACAGCTCAGCGGGACGTCTGGGGGCGAGAGGGGAGAAAGCAGAGCTCGTTACGCTGACGAACGCCATCCCCCTGCGGCTCAGCACCCCCCGCGAGGTGACACGGGGACCGTACCCTCCCTGCCGTGACAACCTGAGCTCAGTCACGCAACCACCGTGTGTGCCAGACGCACGCTGGGGCGGTGACAGCGTGGGGTCGCAGCCCTCTTCACCCAAAAAGGGACTGCTGACCGCCCCAACTGCATGCACAGGCCCATCTCCCTTCTGAGGAGCGGCTGGGGGAGCTGGGGCTCTTTAGTTTGCAGAAGAGGAGACTGAGGGGAGACCTCATTCATGGTTATAAATATTTCAAGGGTGAGTGTCACGAGGATGGAGCCAGGCTCTTCTCGGTGACAAACAATGATAGGACAAGGGGTAACGGACACAAGCTGGAACACAGGAGGTTCCACTTCAATTTGAGAAGAAACTTCTTCTCAGTGAGGGTGACAGAGCCCTGGCCCAGGCTGCCCAGAGAGGTTGTGGAGTCTCCTTCTCTGCAGACATTCAAAACCCGCCTGGACGCCTTCCTGTGTAACCTCATCTGGGTGTTCCTGCTCCAGCAGGGGGATTGGACTGGATGAGCTTTGGAGGTCCCTTCCAATCCCTAACGGTCTGGGATTCTGTGATTCTGTGTGATGGTGCCATCCCACATCTTTTAGGACGGCCACAAGCTCATGGAGAGACCCCTGAGCTGCTCCTCTCCGGGGACCCACCTGAGTCGGAGGTTTTCAGGGCGTTTTTCAGCAGCTCCGAGGACACCCTGATGGACGCTGCCGAGGGAGGCGGGTTCTCCTCACCCGGGGTGTCCGGCGCCTCCCCGGCTTTCACCCCCTCGGGCTCAGTCTGCTCCCGGGCCACTTGGAGGAAGGTTTCCACGGGGTCTGGGGGGGCAGGGGGTGCAGCTGCCGGTGGGGACGCGTCGGGCGCGGGGGCGCCGCTGTCGAATCGCAGGCACTGGAGCATGTCGATGGTGCACTCGCTGAGGGGCAGGCAGATCCCTTCTCTGTCCGGGGAGAGGATGGGCGAGTCGTCGGGCAGGAAATCATCCAGGGCCTCGGAGGAGTCGGAGCCGCTGCCCAAAATATCCCGTAAACTGTAGTAGAGGGCACAGGAGATGGTCAGAGGCAGGG
>NW_010199222.1:2420-2729 GCF_000695765.1 Mesitornis unicolor
CCGGGAGACAGGAGATGGTGACGGTGTCTTGGAGCAGGAGGCAGCTCCAGTTGGCAGTGACGGTGCAGGCGATGGGCTTCTGGCCTTCTTGGCTGGACAGCAAAGCCGCGCTGACGTTCATCACCTGGTTCAGGCTGGCCAGGGCTCGGTTCTTCTGATCCACCGCCTTCTTCAGGAAGGAAACTCTGCAAGGACCAAACACCAGTGCTAAAATAGCAGGAGAGACGGCAGGCAGGACACTGGGCCAGTCACAGGAGTGCGGCACAGGCCAGGACCAAAGGCTGGTGCTGAGCAGCCCCTGGTATGCGC
>NW_010199223.1:0-2713 GCF_000695765.1 Mesitornis unicolor
CTGCCCAGGGAGGTTGTGGAGTCTCCTTCTGCAGGTATCTTTTCTCGTATCTTTTAACATATTCATTCATAAAACCACAAGAAAAGAAGATTGACCTAGTGAAGTGAGAAAGTTTGCTGATAGTACAAAGCTGCTGAATGTAAAAATGGTGAAGGGTGACTGAATAACAACAGAAGGACCTTATAAAATTGACTGACTGGGCAATAATGTGGCAGGTGAAATTCAGTGCCATCAAACATCAACTAAGGCTTAACAATGATGATAATAGTTTCACTTATTAAAGGATAGGTTCAGTGTGTCATTACTACTCAGAATAAAGGCCTTGAAGTTGAGACAGATACTTCATGGAAACAATAGATCAATGTTTGACAGGAGTCAAAGAAACAAGTGACATACTAGAAACTATTAAAAAGGGATAAAATAATGCAACAGTGAATATGATTCATACTACTGCATAAATCCATGGTTTGGCACAGCTCAAAGACCATGTGAGGAGTTCTGCTTGTTTGTTTCAAAAAAGAATGTGTAGGAATTGGAAAAAAAGATTCAAAGAAAAGCAACATTAATAATCAGAAGTATTGACTACACCTAGTATTTTAGGTACAGCTGCAGCTACTAGAACTCATCAGCTTAGGAAACAGATCGCTAAAAGGGATAGATAAAGTCTCCAGAATCATGAGTAAGAGAGAGTAGACTGTGTACTCTTCCATTGCAACAAGCAGGGTTTGTTAAAAGCAAACTTTGTGGAAACTGGTTTAAAACAAAAAGGTGTAGTTCCTCATGGAAAAGGTAGAGACTTCTGGAAGTCTTTGTAGGTATATTGTGCAAATCGGATGTGCACGTTGGTGCTGTGAGTGCCAAGTGTTTACATATATTTCAGTAGAGATGGAAGAATTTGGAGGAGACATTAACTGGAGTTTACTGCATAATTAACATCACACTTGGGAATTCCCATGAACTGAAAATATTTGTGGGCCAGGAAAACATTATGGGATAGCATCAGAAATGTGCTATTATTACTCTTTCCAATGCATGTTTTATGGCTATTGCTAGAGTGCAGATACTGTGTAAGATGAACTCTTCATTAACTTAGGTCTCATTTAATGTTGCTGTTCTTGAAAATTCATAGAACAAAGTATGCTCTATTCTGAAGAAGTTTCTCTTGAGTCACTAATCATGTCAGCATAGTTTTCAAGAAGAAACAAGTCTATGTTTCAAGTGTTTGGAGAGTTAACACAACTCGGGAACTGCAGGCTGCAGAAATCCTTCCAGTTTTTTATGAAAAATGTCCAACCAGCTACCTGAAGGTTTACAGAAGCAAAGCAAAAACTGTTCTGAAATTTTCTTTACATTGCACTGTAGCAGAAAATTTGACTCTACTTTTTCTCACAGTTATAGCTGCTATCCTGGAGATCATAAGAGAAAAGACATAGGAGGTAATGTGGCTTAATGCCATATTAGGATTCTCACCACAGAGGGACTAATTGCTTTAGGGTTAGTTTTGCATCTTTCTGGCTGTTACATGCCAGAAATGGCTAGCTGTCTTTAATTGCTGATATTTATGATACAGTATAGTTGCTAGTTAAGCTGCAGCTTACATAAAAAGCAAACAAATAATACTATGACTGACTGTGATTTTTAAGCTTCTTACGTCATATTCACCCTTTTGCTCTTTCATCTTTGTGAACTATTTTCTAGCTCATATTCTGAAGAGATTCTGTATAATCCAGTTGTCTTTGATTTCTCCAGAAATAGCTCATTAACCATTTAATTGATATCTTGATCTTGCAATTGACTTTCCAATTGATGTTTCCTTTCACTGCACCTGTTCAACAATTCATTTTTATGTTCTTATTATATTGTAACAGGTTGTCTTATATACAGCTATATATATTTTATTAATACATATGATGCTTGGCATTTTAAATCATCCACATGTTCATTTCTGGATCACTTCTTTTTTTCTTATTATTCAGTATACTATTCTGAAATACAAGGGGAAAGAATAAGATAAAACATGATGCAGTTCTTATTTTCCCTGTTTTTGTAGGCCAGTGACAGACATCCTAGGATACTACAATAATATTGTGATTCTGAATGCAAGTGTTGCAAACCACATCAATGTCATCACTATAGTTACTAAAACAATCTTGTATCACATTGTATGCTGACCAGGCTTGTATGGCTTTAAATATTTTTTTTTACCTTCCCATGTACTTAAAGCATGTCAGTTATGCCTGTACTGGGGAGGAACTAAAACTGGGAATGAGGGGGCAGCAAGGACACATAGTGGTCTGTGAGTGGAGTTGCAAGATGAGCATCATAGAAGGGCAGAGACGAGAGTGCTGTCCTATGATAGCTGAGACAAGTGAAGGGAACAGGTCTGTGATGGTGAGTGGGGTCAGCCAGCAGTCCATGGTAATGGGACAAGTCCAAGATCAAGTCAGGAAGTCAAGCACATGAGTCAGGGTCAAAATTCCAGTGGATTGTGTGACTAAGCACAGGCAGGGCTGCCAGCTATCCTAAATGAATAGCAGGCTCTTTGATGCAGAGCTGGATGCAGAGCTGGACATCTGTGTAATACCTGACCTTGTGCATAGAAGAAAAGTCCGGGAGTACTAGGATGCATGTGGGGCTCTGACTCTCCTGCCCTTTCCTCCCATTTCTGTTCCCACTGCCCTTCTGTCATGGTTTAAGCCCAGTGCATAACTGA
>NW_010199224.1:0-9534 GCF_000695765.1 Mesitornis unicolor
TTGCTTGTGGGGAATACCAGCAGGTTAGCTAGGGAACACATCTCTCCCTTCACTCAGGTCTTGGAGTACAAGCCTAATGAGATTACGTTGCTTATCCATCTGTTTACCAGTCCTGCCTTTCTCCACCCTGTAAGCTTTAAGCCTCTTGCCCAAGCATAGCCAAATTTAGCAGAGAATCTCAGAATGGTTTGAGTTGGAAGGGACCTTAAAGATCATCCAGTCCAACCCCCTGCCATGGGCAGGGACATCTCCCACCAGACCAGGTTGCCCAAAGCCCTGTCCAACCTGGCCTTGAACACTTCCAGGGAGGGGGCATCCACAACTTCCTTGGTCCACCTGTGCCAGTGTCTCACCAGCCTCACAGTAAAAAATTTATTTCTAATATGTAGTCTAAATCTACCCTAGTCTAAATCTACCCTCTTCCAGTTTAAAGCCATTCCCCTTCATCCTATCGCTACCTGCCCTGGTAAAAAAATCCTTCCCCAGTTTTCCTGTAGGCCCCCTTCAGGAACTGGAAGACTGCAGTGAGGTCTCCCCGCAGCCTTCTCTTCTCCAGGCTGAACAGCCCCAACTTTCTCAGTGGGTCCTCATAGGTGAGGTGCTCCAGCCCCTCTGCTCATCTTTGTGGCCCTCCTCTGGACCCGCTCCAACAGCTCCATGTTCTTCTTGTGTTGGGGGCCCCAGAACTGGACACAGTACTCCAGGAAGCTGAAGTTTGAGAGAGCGGTATATTACCAGAGGTTTTGTGAAATGAAGGGACCAAGCCACTACACACACCACTCAAAGGCATCAAAGGAAGATGATAGAAGTACAGTCAAGAAAAGCATGTTAATGAACTGTGGTTAATGACAGTAGTGAAGTTAAGAGATAAAAACCACAAAATCTCAGATAATGACAATAAGATAGCCTGATCTTACTGCATGTTAGTGCATTTGAGATTTAAAGTTGTGGTTCAGTCTCCTTTCTAATTGAAGATATTCTGCTGCGGATGTCATACCTCTGCGTCTGATCGTAAATGTTATTAATTAAAACAATTTTAAATTGGCAGATCTATTAGTGCAGAATATCAAAGAACAAATCTTGATAGAAGACTATTAAATACCAAACTAGCATTTTTACTATAACCAACAAGTTAGTTTTGTCCTACTACTGACAGTCTCAAAATACAGACTCAGGGCTATCACTGCGTTAGTCATCTTAAATAAGATGATCCTGACAAATGTCCTGGTTCTTCAATGAATCACTTTATCTTGATACAAGGTGACATTTAGATTGGTACCTTCTGTTGCAGAAAAAGTCTGGAAGTGGCCACAGAGCCTTCCTCTGAGTGTAGAGCAATTCTGAAACCGTGAGTGGATTTTTTAGTTTTTGCAGGACTTTGTCCAATCTATTATATTAACATCTGCAAAACACTTCATTAAAAAAAAATCGCCCTGCCTTGAAAATGGCATTGCTTTTTGCAAAGTGTTTTTAATTCTTCAGCTCTTTTCCTGCAACAATATTTTGAAAGGGTAGAGTTCCAACTGTGCTCCAGTGTGGAATCAATGTACCATCTAAAATGGTACAGAAAGCCTTCATTTTCAATGGATAAATGGTTATAAATGTTTTGCCAATGTTTTACAACGCTAATTGATTCTTTCATTATTGAAAGATTTAACTTTAAAAAATGTACCTTCTATTAATAAATATATACTTACATTGACAGTTATTTTATATGTTTACAATTTTTAAATGCCTTGGAACCTAGAAGGTGAAATTTCACATTTCAGCGTGAAATATTAGTATTGATGGATTTAAATATCTATCAGTAACAATAAGAAGGTTGCAATTTCAGTCAGATGAAAAGACAAAACTTTGTTGTTTTTTTTCTCCCACCTCAAAGTTTTGAAGTCCTGGGAAGGGGAGACTATAAATTAGCTGGAGGATATTAACTGCTTGTGGTTGTCTATAAGTTTTCCCTTCATAACTCTGTGCTTAGCAGTGTGTCTCTCCCTTTTTTTCTGGGCACAGTTCTCCCCTCGTTCCATTAGGTGGAGCTTTGTGATTAAGACTGCAGCAGAAACTTGCTTCAAAGTGCTAAATAATTCACGGCGGAATGGCTGGGGGAGGAGGCAAACGAAGCCTACTTTGCTTAGCGGTATCAGTGTCCTGAACGCAAGCTCGATACACAAAAATCTGAACCAAGACCCTCACACACAAGGAAAATAACTTGAAAAATCGATTCTGTCAAACAGAGCGCTGCTCTAATATGCTGTTATCATAGTCAAGTTCCAAACCTAAAATACCTTAGGTTACAAATTAAATGTCAAATATAATTAATTTGGCACTTGACACATGAAGTGGATGACTGTCCTTTAGAGAAAGCCTGACAGCTTTATGTATGTCACATTGGTATCTGTTAAAACGAGCTTTACATGCCAGATGATCCTTGTGTGAATCATGTTGCTGTTAGCTGTACCAGAATTTTGTCAATGTAATAAGTCTCAGAACAGTTTTTCCCTTAATTGTCTGGAGCCTTTGCAAGACAATATAAATCAAGTGTCATCTGCCTCATCTGTGCAAAGTGATGGTTTTATCATACATCAAATAAGCAATTTATTTTTTATTCATTGCTAGAGAAGTTATTGTTGAATATTTACATACAAATCTATATTTTATACAAAGGGAGAATGTTTTCTGCCCTGTGCCTTAGACCCACTGCAGTTACATTTTGAACACAGTTTTCCTTCCACCTTCTGAATACAGCAGCAGCGGCTGTAGTCTTGCACTACCCTTCCACAGGAAGGTCGAGGCTACAGCTGCACGAACTGCTCCTTCCCCAGCCTGCTGCCCCGACGCATAGAGACCCCCTCTTGCATGCTCTCCTCCACTTGCCTCACACCAAAGAGGTCTTCCTTCACTTTTTGCATTTTGTGTCCCTGCTTTACACAATGGAGCCCACTAGCCTTAACACTTACTTATTCACAGGTACCCCTGGGGAAGTGGACAAGTCAGGTTTTTCCCATAGACACTTTTACAAATACGGTGAAATCAAAATATCAATAAACCACATTATTTCCCACTAATAGGACCAGTAGGACCTTCCTAATTCAAATCTCATAAAAATTCCCCAAGCAAAGATTTACAAGCAGAGTGCTGCAGCAAGGTTTCACTGCTGTATTTTCACAATTAATTGTTAAATACATGTAAAAAAGTGGCTAAATGTTTGTGACTGATTCCCTTTATACTGGAGCTATTCCTTTAGCTTAAAAGAAAAAAAAAAAAGAGGCTGAGACCTTACTGCTGTTACTCCACTCGTTGAAATGAGGGGAATGTGTGCAGTCAAACTAAAAGATCTATACTTGTTCCTTGTCCCTGCGGTGGCTGAATGAAGCAAAGATGAAATTGGCTTTTTTTTTTTTTCAAGTTCCCTTGGAAAATCGAACACATGAAAAGAATGATTCTTGTAGCAGCCATCTCTCCTCTGCTTCAGCTTCCCTTTTCTTCTGCTCAGCCCCATGCTGTACAACAGAAACACGAGCCCCAGGTCCATGTTAAAATTTAGCCATTCTTGTATGTGTCAGGCAGAAAACAACCTAACTCAAAAGCAATATTTTAAACCTAAGAGGCATGATAATTTTATCTTTTTGTCTCCTTTCCACTAGGTTACACCGACAAAAGGGCTTCCAGTTAGAAGCCTTTCTGCAGGCAATGACTCAGAAATGTTACTGTCCCAGCAGCCGGCAGCTGATTTTAGCCTAAGTGCATCCTGAAGGAAGCAGTTGCTGTGATATTACTTCTGTTGATAGTGCAATACCAAAAGCAGGGCAACAGAGGCTTGTCGTGTTCCTCAGAAGACTGATCTCATGCACATGTATGTCTTAAGTTAGCAAAATATGCATGGCTTTATAGTAACTAAAGTCAGAGCAACAACAGGATTAATCACTGACCATTACAAAATTGATTTAATTCTTTTTGCCTTCTGTTCCATTGAAGGTGGCTGCAAGTCACGGTGTGGCCGAGGCATTACAGTGATTTAAGGTCATCATCTTAGTTGCAGGGCAGTGCCACATCCTCAGGCAGGATAGCTGCATTACTGCACTGCTGCATAAAAGCTAATTAGCTCCACTCTGCTGTGGTTGCTTTTAATGTGTTCCTAGGGCAAACTTCCTTGTTCATAGCTCAGAGTTCCCTAAACTTTGTTACAGCTGTGTCTGCATTTGGATCTCAACAGCATCGTGACTTGGTTTTGAGATTGAACAACTGTTGAACAGGGGTGTGAGTTTGGGTTTGATAATTCCAAAATAATTTTGACTGTTTTCCATAGATTTGGAGAGCAATCAACAAAGAGTGTGTATGTATTCATATATATATATATATACGCATGTATATATATATTTGTCATGGTTTAGGGCTGAGCTGACCACTAAATGCTGGACAGACGGTCTCTATTAACCCCTATATTTTTCTATAAGAAATGTCTCATTGTTGTTCCTTTGGGGTGTTTTTTTTCTTTGTCAGAAAGCCCAGGTAGCTTTACTGTTCAATAAGGAAAGAGTCAACTCTTAAGAACTGCTTGTCACAAATTTGATTTCCTTGAGACAAGAAAATTGGACCTGCGTGGAGAATTTACTGAGAAATCTGTAGAGAAAAATTCTTCTCTCAGTTCCATCCTTGTTTCTTAAGTCAAATTTACTAACATTTATTACTCACTCGGCTTCCAAATGAGAAGATTTCGTTAAAGAAAAACAGTCAAAATTGATGTGTGTACAGAAATGAATCATAAAGAATGGCTGATTTTTTGGCACAGAAGGAACAAAGTGATGTTCAGATATACTTATCGGAACGCTAGGGTTTGGGGTGGCAGTGGACTACTGGTTTGTTCAGCATTTGTGCATATCTAGCAAAAGCAGTTCTGAGAGACAGCCAAATAGATGGAGCAGAAAACTAATTTTAAAAGTAGTATACCTAGAACGCTACACCTCATTTGTCTTGTGTAAATGTGGTACATTTGATTGTTCAAAATGTAATCTGCTGCTTCCTTTACTGCTGACTGAGTGCTGGGTTTTGCCTGCTGCGTTTTTGAGAATGAACATGATCGTTGTAACTGAATTGCTGTTTTTGAGGGGTGTACCCTATTTCCATAATGAAGGGTCCTGGGATGAAAAGGCTAAACTATTTCAGCATACGCTATCAGTAACGTGCCACCTTCGACCATAATAATTCTCTTCTTTGTTCTCCAGCTACCGCTGTGCGGAGCTGGAAATACGTCCTGACCATACACTAGATGGCAGGTGGGTCAGGTGGCTGCAAACCAGCCTTCCCCATTCATCACACAGCCCTCTCTCCTGCTTCCAAAAGATCAATTGGGCTTCCTCAGGCCTGTTCAAAAGCACATTTGGCTCACTGTACTGGATGCAAGTACGCAGCCAGTGGGCTAGAAGCTGATCTAGCCCTCTGCCCACAAGATGCTAGGCCACGTTGTTTCCGACAGATTTGCTTTTGCCTTTTAGCCGACAAGGAGAAGATGCCCGATCAGTAACAGCTCGATCAGTAGCAGCTGTTGTTGAGAATAAGGCTTGTGTTAGAGAAGTGGATGTGTTAAAGAAGCGCTGTCAGCACCTGAGGCAGGCTCTGATGGCTTGTCTTCAGCAGTAGACTCCTGTATTTGCCCTGCAGGAGATGATGGCAGCTTGTTGCAAAATTTTTGTAGCAGAACATCTTTCCACTGCTCTGTGTTTGCCCCAGGATGAAAGATGCCCTCAACGTTGCCCTTAAAGTGGAGATCTTGTGTGATGCCAGCATGCACAGCCCTGAATATATCAGTGCTTACTGTAGGATCCTTTGGGAGCTGTAGTGACACAAGGTCAAATGCAACCCTCATGTAAACTGGTGTGGTGCTCGCTTGACCCACAGCTCTGTCAGTGTAACAGAAATGCTGTCAGCTTTCACCTCTCCTGATGTCCTTGAGGAAAGGATGGATTTGAAAGGAGATGTCACTTCACTATCAGATTATGCTAATGTCATAGGTGAGTCTCACCGGGCTCTAAGACTAAACCACATTTTAAAAATAGTCTTTCCAATAGCTTATTTTCCATTAGTGATATTCATAGGAATACCATGAGTGAGCATTGATTGCTTTTTTTGTTTTTCCCTCAAACAAAAAGTTTCCTCAACGTTGAGTTGCAATCAGATGCATTTAGGATTCCTGCTATGGTATGCAAATTCCTGAATGGGTGCACCTCCTCTGATTTTAATTATCAAATTATCTCCAGATTTTAATGAGACAACTACTTTACAGTCAGACACAGCGGCTGAGAGAGCTGGGGTTGTTTAGTCTTGAGAAAAGGAGACTGAGGAGAGACCTTATTGCCCTCTATAAGTACCTGAAAGGAGGTTGTAGTGAGGTGGGAGTCAGTGTCTTCTCCCTGGTAGCTAGTGATAGGACAAGGGGAAATGGCCTCAGGTTGTGCCAGGGAACGTTTAGGTTGGGTATTAGGAGGAATTTCTTTACTGAAAGGGTTGTCAAGCACTGAACAGGCTGCCTGGGGAGGTGGTTGAGTCACCATCCCTGGAGGTGTTTAAAAGATGAATAGATGTCATGCTTGGTGACATGGTCTGGTGGTGGACTTAGTAGGGCTGGATCGATGGTTGGACTCAATGATCTTAAAGGACTTTTCCAACCGAAACCATTCTGTGATTCATGCTAAGGTAGTTATTGGCACAAATAAAACAAGTCTATACTGAGAATTTTATGAGTTTGCTTTATCTGTTGCAGGGCTAGAGCACTTCCACAGAAGCAAGACAGTTTTTGTTGCCAGTTTGCCTAAACCTACTGGGCACACCACTAGACAGCAAATGGTGGAAAACCTACTTTTTTCCTTAGACTTGTCTCTAGAGTAATCTACTACTGCTTCTGGCTCTGTATCAGTTGAGAATGATGGAGAAGAATATGCTCATGGTATTTTGGTTGCCTTATTCACCAAGTCAGATAGTAAAACATAGTTGTGACTCTTGAGAAGAGCAATGGGAGGATCTCAGCTTGAATAAACAGACATAATTAGAAACTAGGAAGTTTAAAACTCAGTTTATAAGTGACTCTGAATGCACTGGCCTTTTGAGTTCTAGACAGATTCATACACAGGTGGGTTAAAACCACACCTGGATGCTGTGCTATTGCACTGCTCACAGTCCTGAACAACTAATTGCCAAGCCCAGCAGCAACTCTGCCCCCTCTTTTATTCCATCTGCCTGCGCTGACTACATGGTTGTGTCAAGTTATTCAGAGAAACACCTTGTTTTTGAGGCCTGTCTTGTGAAATAGCAACTCTGATGGCTCTCTGGGGTGGGTATTGCCTATATTGCTGTCTATTGGATGCATTGTGGTTATTAATTCTTGTGAGAGGATTCTCTCTTTATGCTTCTCTCCCAGATAAAAAGCCTTTATGGCCTTCAGAACTGCATCTTGTAGCATTTAGACAATGCAGCAGTTAAATCAGTAACAAAAAAAAAGGAATCGAGCTTCAGTTGTTGCTAGTCTAACTACCTGACACTTCCTAGACTATCTGTACATTTTCTCTAACAGGACAGGAATGATCAGATGCTACACAGAAGCACATTTTTCTTTTGTTCTTTTTCAGTCAATGAGGAACCACTCAATAAAACTAAGCGATACTGCAGAACAGAAAAATGAGGAAAAAAGTAACACAGATTTGACACAGTGAATAGGCAGATGTACCTATACAGACATGAGCACAGAGAAGGTCCTTCACTGAGCAGCAGCCAACCTTGAAGGAAAGCTTACAACCCTCACAAACACTTGCAGAGGTGTTTGAGACAAGTTGCATGAAGACAACAGGAGCAAACATCAGGACACAACCAGACAAATGAAAATATGGAGCAAATGACTCACCATAGTTTGAGTTCTCTTTTGTATACGTGCAAGCACAAGGTGTTTCTGCGGCAAAGCCCCTTGAAGCAGGCACTGCTAGTGAAAATAAATGTTATGTTCCTTCATTTGTTCTTTGCTTCTCTTTACTCAGTCTCTTTCAACTTTTAACTGCTGGAGACATACGTGTACAAGTAAGCAAACATACTCAAAATATAAAATTGTAATTAAAGCAGTACATTCTATAACTTTTTAAATGCATTTTTTCCATTGAAGTAACTTTCTTAAAGCAAAAATATGTTTGAAATATACATTTGTTATAGACCCAGGCCAACACAAACTTTGTCTGTGGAAGGCTGCCTTTGTAAACAGAAATTTAGATTTATCTTTCATCAAGTGTGCATGTTTGACATAAGCATGTACATCACCCAAGGAAAAATCTCTATTAGCATGGAGATGTCACATGATGCTTTGCTACTAAGACACACCATGCTTGACCCAGCACTGCTGGAAGAATTGCACGCCAAGCTCATGAGTTTAAGAACTTCAGGTTGTGTTGCACCATAATCCACAAGTTTGATACTGGATCTACTAGAAGAAAACAGGGCAGCAAACAGAAGATTATCCAGTCCTCCAGCACCCCTGCAAAAATCACACCATTCCTCCTATTTCTATTCTTTTAAAATTTACTTATTTTTTTTGTAATGGACTCTCCTCTTTTCCCCTGTTGCTCCCAGCAGTGATCTTCAGTCTTGCTTCTTGTCTCCATCCAGCCCTTTTCAGAACTGTACCCAGTGATGCAGACTTTTTTTTTTTTTAACCAACTGTTTATTTGCTGCTGTGTTTCGGAAAGCATTTTGTGGAGGTGAGGAGCAAGGCTTATGTGATGATGAGTATTTGAAGTGATTACAGAAAGGAAGTATAATGCAAAAGAAGAAGGTTATGATTATAAGCTGCTGGGTGTTGTTCAACACATCAGTGACATTGTGAAAAATCTGGTTTAGTATTATTTGAGCCCGCATTCTGGGGGATTGTAATTGGGTTTTACTCCACAGGAGCTCACAGAGGTTCAGACAATACTTTATAAAATATACACAGAGATCAAAGTGGTTTGAAATTCAGACTGATTTTCTATCTTTTTTTTTGGTGCAGGAAAAATGAATAAACCCTCAAAACACTTTCATTTAAGGCCAGTTCCTGCCAGCAAGGGAAATTTAATCCACTCAAGCCACCAAATCATTGAGTACATTTATTCATTAAAGTAATCAATCAGTGGAAATAGGTTTTTCTTTTTATATATTAAATGGCAAAAATGATGAGTTCATAAAAATGTCAAGAAATTTTCATCTCTGCTATCTCTTTTCTTAGGTCAGCTGTCTTCAAATGTATTATCCCATTTGTGGGAATCTTACTTATTCTGTCTTTCTTGTAGAAAGCTGAGTATTGAGTATTACACAGAGATTAAAATTGAGTAGAAACTATAGAAAATGTCAAACATAGCAGAAATCATGACACTTGCTCTTTTGACTAGTCACAAAAGCATCAACAGTTGTTAATTTTTGA
This sequence comes from Mesitornis unicolor, assembly GCF_000695765.1. Lineage (NCBI taxonomy): Eukaryota > Metazoa > Chordata > Aves > Mesitornithiformes > Mesitornithidae > Mesitornis > Mesitornis unicolor. The sequence continues at coordinate 9,431 of NW_010199224.1, forward strand.
AGCGAGGACTCTGGCAGTGTTACATTAATACATCAGTCACAGCAACTTTTCGTTTACATTTTTGCTAGCATCTACAAGTTTGTCAAGATCTATCGTCTCTTTCC
>NW_010199224.1:9565-22933 GCF_000695765.1 Mesitornis unicolor
GTTGGCTTCTTTTATTTTGACAAATGGATCCTTGCCAAGAAGTTATGTATGTGCCTTGCACATCACCATTTGAAAACAGGAGACAACACTGCGATTATCATTTTTCTCTACTATTTATAATGCAGGCTGCTTCTTTGAGATCTTTTAGTGGAAAAGACTTGGCAAAGAAAAACATCAACTGTCTATTTGCCACAGTAAATAAAAATACATGCATTGTTTGTCTGACATACGCTAAACCTAGAACTCAAGCACCTTTTAGTTTGAGAAGGATGAAATGCATCCCAGGTTCTTCTTTGAGCTCACGTTCATTTAGGAAAGTAGGAATGTAAAGAGACCAACTATGTGTCACGAAATTCAGTGTCTTACATCTGCAGGCAGTCCTGTAATATAGACTAATCAAAATTTATAAAACACCTGCTATGACCTTTGAATGAAAGACCTTACAATAGTTTATAAAGATTCTAAACATCAAAAATGGTGTCACGGGTAAGGAAGAGATGAAATAAAGGGCATTGCCAATATTTTGGATGATGCATGAATTTCTTAGGTGTTGTTTCCAGATCTTTCCAGGAAGTCAAGGGACCATGGGCCATGCCCCAAGTTCTAGAGGAGGAAAGATATTTCCAGCTAATTTCCTGAATTAAAATTCTATCTTGAAATGAGTTGTTACCAAAGCCTCTGTTTGTTACTGTTGAATCTGGTGACAAGTTTAACCCTAAGAGTGTGAAAAAGACATGCTAAAGAAATACCTGTTATTCCTCAATAGTGCCAGAAACATCCACCACCTCCCCCAGCACGGCAGCTCCATCTGTGGCCAGTCTTCAGAGGAAATTGATTGACAGCAGCCTTGAAGTATGGACTAATTAAATATATCATAAGTAGGTTGCGGTGAACACAAATCAGCTTGACCCAAAAAATTTTGGTTCCCAGATGTCAGCAAGATTTTCTGTTTAGCCTTTAAATATGGTCAGGGTCCAGAAGCAGCCTCTGTAAATAACAGGGGCATCTTTGATGCGAATCCTTACCCCTCACAGTTTTAAAGTTGACTAGCAAATACCTTTGGAGAAAGCGGACTCTAAAAGGCAGCCGAAGGCCTGTTTATATGGGGAAATCAGCATGTGGTAAGCTAAGATGAAAACTGATGGTACAGTAGCTGTCTGCATGCATTCTTCAGACGGACAGTGGTGAGCCCTCAAGGCTGTTTCAGATGGCCTCCACCAGCACTCAGTGAGGTAGTTTAAGGGGTCATTGTCCCTGAATACCTGCCTTGTCCTTTTGCTGGTGATTATGGCCCCTATTCCAGTGGTGATAGCTGGAATATTCCAGCTGTGGCAACCTCACCAGCATTGAAAGTTCCCTGGCAATGTTTCGTCTGCACTTGGGTAGGTCTAGTCAAGGCAGAAGATTTCAGGAACTCCAGGCAGATCATTTGTAACCAGTTTCTTTACATCAAAAGGAATACCTTGCCCTAATACAAATTGTTTTATGGACACTATGAATTCCTACCCTGAAAGGCAGCTATCTCAATATTAATAATAGAGAGGAGAAGCCTAAGGAAGTACAGCTTTCCTCGGGTTCTTTCGTGCACCATTGCTGATACTGAAGAGCAGCTGTTTGCCATTCAGCACATACAAGCACTTTGCTGTAGTGGAGGCACCCAGCTTTGCTGGCCTCAGCAGAGCCATTTTACATCCTCCACTGATACTGATGCCAACAGCTGAGTTCCAACACATCAGGTTGGTGTTTGTTTGATGTGCAAATACATGAAAAAGTCCTTGGGGAAGAAAGTAACCCTGGATTTTCAGAATGTTTTGTCTGTTTCTGTTCCACAGCTTGCCTTGCTTCTGCTGCATTTTATAACGTCTGGACTCGGTAGCAGCAACAGAGAACATGTTGGTTCTGTCCTATACTCTCTGCCCTGGAGCAACAACAAGTGCTGCTGGTCAAATGCTTCTTACTCTGTAGGTCTGCCAAAGAGGGAATGTAAGTGGAAAACAGGTGGAAAGAAATCATCAGTGCTGCTGGAAAACATTCCTTTCCTATTCCAATACTTGGACTTAAAATTTCCGTATCAGCTGGAAATGCTCACACAGAATCCCAGGGAACAGGAAATCCTGTGAAAACCCATTACAGGTCCAGACCTACTTCCACTCTGGTCAAGGAGAGGCTTGCTGCCAGGTCAAATGAGAGCTCTTGGGGTATGATCCAAAGCCTTCTGCAATCACTGATTCTTCTCTTCTAGTGCTCATTCATATGATAAAGCCACACTAAAACAGAAGAGAAGCAGTACTTAGGGCTGTTTGAGATAACACAGGGCAGGTCCTTAAACTAGCACAGTTCCACTGTAGGCAATGATATATACTGCAGTCACTGAAGTTATGCCAGTTTTTCCTATCCAGGGCTCAGGCTAACAGTGTTTGAGCAGATCACTGTTCCACAGGCTGCTGCTTTATCTGAACACCTGGGTGGGATACAAATCAGAGGCCAAATGCAGTCCTAATATAAAAATTCAGAAGTGTTACTGAAGACTGTGTTGCATTTTGTTAAAAAAATAAAATATGTGTATTTTCAGAGCCAATTGAGTTCATTTTTCATCACTTTTAGTTTTAGTGTAACTGCATCTGGAGACTGCTTTTACTAGCTAAACTATACAGCCATGGTGAAGGTCCAGTCCTTTGAAGGCTTGCAAGTTCAGCTGATAGGTCCGCATGGCCAGACCTTAAACATGCTGGCTTTCATCCACATATGTAACCTCACAGATAAGCAGCAGAAACTTTTCAACTGGTCTTAAATTTCCATAATGCACAGAGCCAATTATATCAGTGCCTTGACAGCAGGGGTGGGAGAAGTCTTTTTACAGACCCTGACAGACAACAAACTTGCACCCTGAAGCCTGATGTCCAATTAATTGTTCGCTTTTTTTACATTGCATGGCTGTTAAGTAATAAAACAGTTTCTTCCTAAGACTAATAGCATTTCATTTGCCAATATACTATTTGGCACATTCCTCTTAGTTAATTTCTGACATCAACTTAGAGGTCTGTACCTCCCTCCCTGAAGACGTGGAATTGCAGACTGACAAGCCTGGTTAGTGGGAGCCGAGTCAGTAATTCCTCCAGGGATTAAGGGAACAGAATATTTATAGGCAATCTAATGTTTTAGAGTACTTTTCATTTGAAAAAAAAATCTAGCAATTAGGTATTAATATAAAAAGCACTGAATACTAAATTACAAAAAGGTCATGTATACATAATATGTTTTGCCCACTAGCCACACAGAGAAAAAAAGTTAAGCATTTGATTTCCACTCTGAACTTCATGCCTTTGATAAATTTAAGATTATTGTTGTATTAAAGCCATTTTAATGTCCTCAGTGGGACTTAAGGCACTCAGCACTTGCAGGATTGAGTCTGAAGTAAGGATGGGAGCAGTAATGTGACCACTCTTGAATCGTGCTGCCTAATATCTGAAAAGGATCAGGAAGACAATCCTTAGCCCTGAGCATTATATACAAATGAAATAGGGGTTATCTGGGGGCAGCATAATTCATTAAATGTTCCTTCTAAATGTAAAACACCAAATTCCCTCGACACAGTCAGCCTTTCGATCTGCAGTCTAGTTGTGACATAAAAAATTATATTACAGTAAGAGTAAACTAAAATTCAGAAAAGCTCTGAAGTTCACTGTTAAAGCTCATTCTATTTTCTCATTACATCTTGTAACAAACAGCCAGGAAAAACATTACAGATAATCATAGTCCTTTGAAAAAGTGTCTGAGATTAGAAGATGGGACTAGATCCTCAGCTGGTGTCAGTCAGAAGATTTACATTAACTGTAATGGAATTATACCATAGCTCTATCTGAGAATCTGATCCAGGAACTGTTACAGTCAGAAATGCATCCGTGTAGCTTCGCCTTCCCTTTGTATGACTTTCTCTCTTACTTCAGGCCAATTCTGGGAAAATATAAAACAAACATAATGGTCAGATTTTTCTAAAGACTGGATAAAATTGCATTGTGACTGAAAAGCAATTTATTTCAAGGAAGGGTATATGGTGATCAGAGCATGCAAAGTTCAAAAAACCGTCACAGCTGTAAGTGTACTGTAAGAGGTGCACATCACCCCGTTACACAGACTGAACACTCTTCTCATCTTTGATACATTTATCTTTTCATAAACCCCCTTCATGAAACAAAGAAGGAGTATTTGTCCAGTTTGGTCAAACAAGACACAACAAGGTAACCGGTTTGCTTAAGGCTATGCAGAAAACTTATATCAGAAGAGTGCAAGTCTCTCATGCTGGGCTAATGCCCCAGTCCCAGACCACTTCTGCCTGCCTAGTTCACCTTCTGCTATTTAATTAATATAGGCTCTATCGATAATCTTTCCAAAATCAGTTATTTATACTCCAGCTTAACCAACACAGAAAAGTTGAAATGTCTGCCTTGTGAGCTGGCAAGTGGAAGGTGCTATATAAAGGCAATGGTTATTGATTTTAAATATACTACCTGTTACCATGCCATTAACAGGAGACGAGTTTAACAACCAGGATGAGTCAGAGATGCTCTCCCCTGCTCCACCAGCACTGCCCAATGCTCTGTTCATATTCTGTGTCATGCGAGACAGAGGCAGTCAAATAGCAATGCTGCTCCCCCTCCATTGTACAGCCACATCTGTCCTTGCAAAGCTGGGACCAAGTCTCAGGGTCTGAATGGAAGCTACTTGTTACCCCAGTGGATATTCAGTTATGCTGAACAACGTTCATTATAAATTGCCAACAAAATGTGAAGGAAAATTAAAGAAATTCTAAAGTCTTGCATAAAAGCTTTGCAGAAATCATCTCAAATGAGAATATAAAAATACTTGTGGACAAAAGGGAAAGGAAAAAACTTAAAGTGAAACATTTATGTTTTTCTTTTTATCATAATGGTATTTTAAAATTTCCTGATGGAAACACTGCCGATTCATGTATTTGAAAAATACACTCTCTCCCTGTTCAGTCTCTCCCAGAGTGGGACTGTCCTAATGCACCATTCACTAAGTAGATACTTGTGCTTCCCTGTGTTTGTGTTAAACTCAACCTAGCGATTTTGAAACAACAATGCGCATACACATCTAGGGTCCCTCCAAAATTCAGAATACACTTTAACTACAGATACTTTTAAAATTCTTTAAGATACAGTATACATTATAACATTAGCGTTATAGCTATAGTGGTTATGAAAAAGGTTCGGTTCCTTTTCAATCTATCTGTGACCACGTAGCATTGCAAAAAGGCCAGTGGAAGAAATAGGTCCATCTGGCCACTCACTGACTTTTTATTACCTTAATATAGTGACATAAGAAATAGGAAAAGTATGCCTTCTATATTCAAAATCTGTGAGGACTTGCCTTAAAAATATATGATGCTATCAAGTTCATCAAGCTGCATGATTTATTCAAACCAGGGTCACCATTTCTTCCTGTCAGTTATGTGATCAGTTACTGTAAATGCCTATCACTATATATTTATTTATTGGAGGTTAGAGGTGTTCTTTTAAAAGACTGTCACACGCAGGTATTGGGGCACAGTAACCAAGAATCGACTTTCAGCTAGCCAGTGAAAGAAACGTTTTGGGCCACATTCTCAGTTGTTAGAAATCCTTGTGGTCTCATGCATTCCTCATTACCTCAGCCCTGAGAGTCTGGCCTGTTATCAGTGACCTTGTACCTGGCCATCTTTGGCGCAGTTTTGCTCTTGCATGGTGTAGTGATACTGAGACATTTTCCCAGAAAAACACAAAATGTTATACACCATCTCATGTCAGGTATTCTGTACCTCAAATTGGTGGAACAAAGCATGTTATTTCCACTTAGTGGGAAGAAACCAGCATTGTTATTTCTACTGCTCCAGTGTCAGAGCTTTTTATTTCCACTGCAATGATTGTACAGGCTCTCATAACCAATAAGCCAACATCCACCCTGCTAAAAAAACAAACAAACAAACAACAACCCCCAGAACAGAAAACAAAAAAACCAACCAAAACCAAAACAATAAAAAAACTCTACCAACAAAAAAACTTGGCTGGTCTGAAGCACATTAGAGCATACAAAAGAAAACTGACCCCAGGCTGCAGCTAGAATGGAAATATCTATTCTCCCAATAGCAGTTGTCGGATCTGACTAAAAAATTACATTTTTCTGACACATCAGCAACCTCTGGATTCTTTCCAGTTCTCCAGATGATGCAAGCAGAAAAAGCAAAACAAAAAACCAAGGTTGCATATAGATCCCATGCTAACTTCAAAGTGGGGAGAGGAAACATATACTACTTGCTTACGGTTGTGTAAAATAAATACAGTTCAGATTTAAAACTTCTGGACACAAGTGATCAAATATAAAGGATCCAGATACATCATATCAGACAAAAAAAAGTCACCTCTCTCCACAGCAGCCTACAATTTTAAAAGAATTTCCTCCAAATAAGGGATACAGCCTGACTTCTCAAAATTTCCTGCAATGAGAAGCAGCCCAGGGAGTTCAGGGCTTCCTGGAAACTTTGCCACAGAGCTCTTGTGAACCAGTAGGGCACTGTGAAAATTGTCTGTGCCTCATTCCCAGCCTGCTTTTCCTGCTTGTTAACCTGAACTGCCCTTGGTCCCCAGCACTCCGGGCGACCTTCTCTTACAGCAAAGCTTGGTGCTGGGACCTCCTCCAGGTCCCAAGGGGCTCTCTGTTTCACAGCATGTGAACCTGGGCCAGCAAAAGATGGGTTAGGTTTTATGAGGATTGTGTACTAAGGAGCCACTGCCCTTGAACACAGCAGAAGTTGGACTTTTGGTTCGGTGTGAATCTACATCACTTCATGGATGCAAATGGAACAAAACAAATTTGTTTTAGCTGAATGTACAACCTGTGGACTCTGAGGTTACATGGGATTTATTTGCTGTGGCGAGAAATAAAAGATCTTGGGTTTATTGCTTATCAGTGGAAAAAATAGACCTCTATTATCCATGAAAGTAAGACTCACTCATGTTTATATGGCTTTATTAACACCTGATATATTTTAAAATGAGGAAAACTTCAAGAAGGAAACTAGAAAATGCTGTTTTCTGGTGAAAAATAAAATTCTGTTACTTGTGAGTGTAATGATCTTCTCCACTTGATATATTAGCACAGAATGTAGGCAGAAGTATGAAAATTCGCTCTTTGACAGACATAACCACATCTTACCATGGAACCCGCATGTAAATCCTCTTTACAGCATTGCTTTTTCATGAAGCTGTACTTGCTCTGGACTATGACTTGAGAACTCATAATATAAGAATGTGATACAGAAAATTTTATATAGCATATCAATTACTATAAAATGAATTTATTTCATAGAGGATTTTACCGAGAATTACTTATTTCAAGCCACCACAGCCCTTAAATTTGGGTGACATGGGTATAAGAAATATGCTGCTTATATTGCTACTAAATATTGGAGATATTATTTTAAAACATCTCCTACCAGTGCCTGCAAAAAAACCAAAAACCCAAGAGAACTAAAGTTAATTTTAAACCAGGATAAACCCTTCTCACCAGCATCAGCTAACATGTGCCTAGTTGCTTTTATACATCCTTACCCAGCGGCAATGGAGATGTGGCCATCCTGAACCATGTTTCTCAGGGAGGATGAGAACGGGTAATTGGAGAAGATCGTGGTCCAGTATGGGTTATAGCACCTGGACTTGTAACAGCGAGCAGAAGCAGCACCACAAGGCAGGAAAACGCTCAGCGCCCTCAAGCTGGAAGCACGGCAAGGCGGAGCTGCGGATGTGGTCTCTGCCGGGTGCCGGTGCCGCATGGTCTCTCCAGCGCCGGCGGAGGTCACTGTGGCTCCGCGCCTCCCGCCTCATTTGGAGCGGCTTTTTGCTGCTAGGAGAAAGGAAACGGCAACAGATTTTTCTTTTTCTTTCTTTTTTTTTTTTCCTTTTTTTTTTCTTTTCTTTCCTCCTAAGCACATATAGTTTATAAAAATGGGGACTAACTGATGGTTGTAATTTTGATGGAGATTTACCTGTAGGCAAGACGGCAATCAAACCCACACTATTAACGAAAGGCTGATTGAGTTAATGAATATAATTGTCAACTCTACAGACTGATTCAGTCTGTCTAACAATCTATCAGTTTGTCTTTCCTCTTGCAGTTTGTCCCCATTTATATCTTGCTATATCATTATTGTAGGTGAATACCTAAAATCCACATAAACATAAAATTGTTTGATGGATGCTTGGGAAAGAATAGGGGATCTGCTATACATGGTAACTGAATTTATCACTTTTCAATTAATCACAGTAAATTTGGGCTAGGCAGCTGAACTAGGAGGTAATGTTGCCCTTTTTCTTTATTGTGCAGCTTGCTGGACCAAATTCAGGTCTTTCACTCATTGGACTAAGCCTGCAAACAATGCATCCTTAACTTAAATTACTTATAGTCTGATGGATAACAGAATACAGGAAGCATTGCATATAGCTACTGAAGGCTGGTGCTTCAAAATAACAGTAACATCTTCTGGGTAGCAGGGAAGAAAAAAAAAGAGACAGGAAGAAACATCAAAAATACCTTCTGTGGGTCAGAACTTCAGGCTTTGTGAGCCTGCAGCCTGCCAGCCTAAAATGACACTGAAAACACCCATTTGCAGATTTTCTTCTCTGCAGGGAACCCCAAGTGGCTGCAAGGAAAGACTTTCCATCCTCCCCATCAGTCAGGCTCAAAGGTCAGAGAGAAGGGAGTGAGATGTTGAAAGATGAGGACTAAACTACTGCATAGGCAAAAAAGCACAATTCACAGCTCAGGCCAAGGTCTAATCCAATTCAGAAAAGCCCCCTGCAGATCAAACAGCCCTACTAGGAGCAGCTACTATAAATGGCCTTTTCAGATGAATCAGAAAAGGCTTACATTCAACTTTTGAAAGAGGCATGCATATTCTGCTTTCCTGCCAAAGCCTGACACCAGTCCTCAGAGCTACCATCACCGAAGAGATAAAGGACAGCATACAGCAAGAGGGTTACCTGCCCTTCCCCTGGGGTCACACACAAGCAGGAAAACAAAAATGAGAGTACAGTACACAGGTGTAAATACCACCATAAATAAGTGTGATAATTAAAAAAAAATACATACCTTTTTGAGGGGAAAGAAGTCCCTTGTTTGCTGGGAAATCTCTTGTGAATGCCACCAGTGAAAGTAAGGAGCAACAACCCATAGACAGAGATCAGGAGAGGGATCAGAATTACATCCCAAGGCCAAGAGCTGCTCTTTTTGAGGCAAAGTAAGAGATGTCCCTTCTTACCTGCTCTAAGGGAAAGATCAGGTGCAATCAGATTTGCCCCAGCTGTGTTTGTCTGTCTGCAGGTGAGGCTCTTAGGCCACTAATGGCAGGGACACAGACAAGCGTTGGTAGTTCATGGCTGCATTTAATAGAAGCTGTGGCATGGGCTTCCTCTAGCTGAGAAGTGCACCTATGGGTGCACTGTGAGTGATGTATTGGCTCGCTGGGGGACAAAGGTGCATATACTTGTATAATTTTTAAAATGAGGTGTAAGTGCAGGCACTTATGTAAAGTATCCTAATAAAGAGGCAATCAACTCTTGAAATCCAGTCTCATATATCTGTATGTAGGTAATGCTATGCTTTGCCATCTTCCCTTCCTCTACAAGTCTTTTTCAACACATACATGTTAATACAATATCTTTCTGTGTTCTGACGTGAATCTGAGTTCTTAAAGCCTTGCATGTAGCAGATGGAGAAAGATTTATAGCCCATTTGCTCACATTTCAGCTATTCCTTGACTAGCTCTTGCATATTATTCATTTTATTTGATAGAAGAGTGTTTTGCATGTCCTGTCATGCAACATTACAAGCCTCTTTCCAGCATAAAGAATCCTCCCCCTCCCAGATTTTCTTATGCTCCATTGCTGTGTATGTATCATGGCTAATAGCTGATTAATACACGTTGTCTGTACAACTGAGAGTTTATCCTCGAGTTAGTTGGATTAGACAGGGGTTCCAGAGACTACACTGCCACTGAATACTCTTACTTCAAATTTAACATGAAATTTAATCAATAAAAATAACAGCAATAATTTTTTCTCATCCTGCTTTTTTATGTTGTAGAAATGCCTGAATATAAATGGCTTTCAGCTTTCCTCAAGAGATACCATTGTCATTTATTGAGCACTTTGTGCTTCACAAGAATTTCTATTACAATGTCACAACTTAAATTTGCCTTGCCTTGATGCTCTTCAAATGCCTAGCCATCTGATAGGCGAGGAAGTATCATTTGGTGCCTTCATTTATTATCTAAATCAACAGTGTCTATAATCTATTTGCACATGCAAACATTGAAAAACCCCCAAAATAGAAAAAAAACCCTCTACTCCAAAGAATGAAGTGGAACTGCTTGTTAAGAACTTCAGTGAATGAGTCAATATCTCTTGCTCAAAAATGAAATGTTAGCTAAATGTTGAATTAACTGAGTAAGCCAACTAATTGAAGTCTTAATCATGACCCATAAAAAAACCAGGATTGTTTGCTTTTTTATTTTTTTATACATGCAAAGACTGTCTGATACGCATTTTTAAAGGAGGCGAGACGAAAGCAGGGATTTTATGTTCTCTGTTCAAGTCCTGTTTTGCCTGCCTGCCTGTGAGAACTAGAGAACTATTTATATTATAACATTGGAAAAGTCAAGAGCAAAAATGTCAAGTGTTTAGGAGAGAAAGAGTTTTTAGCCTTGACTGTTTTGATTTTTTCAGTTTGTTTAATTTTAGTGACTAAAAAGCATTTGGATAGAGGATGTTTTTATTTAAAATTCAGCATCCATAATACTTACATTATGGTGTGAAAGCTGCACTAGATGAACGATGTCTTGGCAGATCTCCCAGGGGCTTAAGTGGGGCAGGATTTTACCTATTTTTAAAGCAAACAAGTATAGGAAAAAAAAACCCAACAAAACAAACAGAAGAAAAAGATTCACATTTTCCATTGTAGTAAAGAAATAAAAAAAGCAGCAGCTTAACTTTTAAAAAAAGTCTTTGGCAAATCAGCCTTTCACAGGAAGGGTTTTCACAGGCCACTGTGTTGGGATTGTTGTCTGGAAATATCTGCCCTAACTATAATTCAGAAATAAAAGAGGTTTTGGGTTGCTGGTGGTAATTGTTTTTTTGAATCAGTAATTTGACAGAGACTCAGCCTTTCATTTTACCTGAAAGACTGACTAAAATTCACAATTTAAAATAGTAGCTCAAATTCAGACACATGCATAGTACCTTGGCAGACTATTCCTCATTGGAAATGGCAAGAACTTTTCCTTTTCCTTTTAATACTTATTTAGTGATTTTTTTGCAACACCAATAACACAATTATCTCAGCATTGACAGAATGAGTATAAACTGTAAATTCTCTTCTTTGAGACATTTAAACCTTTGCTGGATAAAATGCTAGCGAATGTGATACTAATTAAGAAATAATCCTGCACAATAGTAAAAGACATTAGGTCTTTATAAGTAAAAGGAGTTTCTCTATTTTTAATATTTTTAAATCTGTGGTAGGCATAGGATAATGTTCTTAGTTTGTTACTTTTTAGTAGAAGATCAAAGCGCATTATAAATAAACCTTGATTGAACAATACATTTTCTTCACATTCTCTAGGCCTGGGGTTTTTGAAATCATCACTAACTTTTGGCTGAATATGTAAAGCAATATGCGCTACCCAAAAAGTAATGTAAGTAAATTTCCACAGTTGTTAACTTAAGTGTAAACAATTTTAATCTTTAAATCTAGTGTAAAATGATTGACTTAACTTTCCAAATGTGCTCAGGTACTATGATGCTGGGCACAGCATGACATCCAAACCCAGGAGGTCGTGTTAGAGAGAAGATTGTTCAGCACACGGGTGGCTGCTTTAATTTGTAGTTCCCTGCTCTCAGCAGCTCTGGGATCAGGTTTATGCAGAAGAGTTCCCCCTTCCCAGCCATGTCAAGGCCTGTATTGAGGAAGCTGTGCATTCCCATGCTTATTTCATGTCCCTGGAGTTGAGCTTATTGATTACTTACATACTTAAACACATGCTTAACAGCTTTGTTAAACTGGGGACTAATTAATTTACAGTCAGTTTCTGTTTTGTGCAATAAGGGTATACATTTTCAAAAAAATCAAACCGGAGAACAAAAGGAACAAACTAGAAAGGATGTATGAGCTTAAAACAGGCTTTAGGCAGATTTGAGGCATTCAAGTCCACTATTGAATCTAGCCCATATGTTTCTGTTCTGTTTCTTCTAGGGCTTTAAGTTAAAGCTACTTTTCTTCCAAAACACAGGAAAAACCATTAATCAGTAAAGGCAGTAATAACAGTGGCAGTATGTGACAGACATTGGTAGTGAGAGAAAAATAGGCAGTGTAAATGCAATACTTTATTCAACGTCACACACTACTTTAGCATAGCTGTAGTTTTGGAAGGAGCAGCTAGTAAGTAGGGTATAGAACGACTTCTGATCCATATTATGCCATTTCCTCTCACTTTAAAAAAAAATAATTTGGCTGAACAAAGATAAATTTCATCATACTACTCCTACACATCTATTTTTTAACTGTGTGGTGTTTAACAGGTTGACATGGTGTGAAATCACCTAATACTGTTCACAGTATTTCAGTTCAGGAGTAAAGAGGAGAAAAAGATCTGTTAGAAAATTGAAAAATAAGCAGATGAACAAAACTGCAAATATTATCTCAGTTTCATCTAATTAATTACAAAAGCAGAAAGATTCTCTCAGTGGCAGCATTTACAAATGCCAATGCTGATCTGTGTGCCCCAGAATACAGTTCAAAGGGTTCCTTTGGACTAACTGCATATACAGGATGAACAGAGAACCAATCTATTTCTCTAAAAGTTGCTTTCTGAATAATAAGAAAGCTCCCTATTTTTGGAGACACTTATCCTCCAACCAACTTTTAAAATGCAGCTGCTCTCTGTTCTGACATCTCTCATCTTTTTTTTAATTGATGTTATTATTTCTTTTTGTTTGCAAACATTCTATTCCAGCAGGATTTACTTGTATCCTGCAGTGGGACAGTAAGCCCCCAAGAAGTATGAGTTTACAGGAACCTGCTATGTCCCATTTTCCAGCTGTGGGAAAGCGTTTCTCAGGAAAGGGAAAATAACTTGTCTAAAAATCACACAGTGAGATTAATGATAAAGTCAAGCATTGAACATTTAGGTTGTGGTCAGATGATCACCAAGATTGGATTTATGCATTACTGGATCACCTGGCAATACAAATTTGGTGCAGAGAGGCATGCGTTCGTGCTGAATTATTCACAGCACATCACAGAATCACAGAATCACAG
>NW_010199225.1:0-3872 GCF_000695765.1 Mesitornis unicolor
TCCTCCAGTCCTCAGGCACCTCTCCCGTTTTTCCCGTAATTACACTACTTATAGGGGAAAAATTGCTACATTTAACACATAGAGGTACATTAGCTTAAGTTTAGTAGTCAACACTAATGATAGCCTTCACAAAGGTAAAAGCTGCTTTCCAGTGAGCACCTCTCCCTGCAGAAACACTTCTGCTCACTAACCCTTCAGAAAAAGAGAATGCAGAATTATAGGGAGGAAAGGTATCAAAAATTCAACATTGGCGTACAGCTGTGATTGGCTGTGCAGGATGCAAGGTTCTCTTTGCAAGCTTAAAGTGAATACACACACCGTAAGGCAACGGTGTGCACCATTAACATGCTTGAAAACAAAGGAAAATAAAGATCAGCCATTATTCACTCTCTGCCACCAAAAGCCTGTCTAAAAAGGACAATCAAATTAAAGCCCCCTTTGGTCAGTTATTCAGTGGTATGTGTCCTACACAGCCATTCAGCGTGAGGCTGAACAAGGAAGTGTTCTTATGCCAGATCCTTAAAAAAACCCTGAATTTAACTGGTGAAATTCCAAGCAGATAGATTGTAGCATCAGCAAACACCTTTATCTGTCACTGGTGCTTCCCACACCACCAATTCAATTGCAATTTTTTTTAATCCAAGGTAAAATTTGTTCTTGGTGATCTTTTTAGTTTCTCCTCGACTAAGTAAGATTGTGTCAGTGCCCTAAAGTGGACAAAGGAGTAGAAAACAGCCCCAGCAGAAAACACAACTGCAAAATACAAACCACTTGAAAAAGCCTGGGTCTGCTCGTAAGTACAATCAATTCAATTTGATTGCCCACAACAAAAATGGAGTTAAGCCTCCTGCTTTTAGCAGTTTAAATGCTGCAGAGTTCTCGTCAGTCTCTAGTCAAGTAAACAGAAATTCATAACAATCATATGCTGCATTACTCAAAGTACAATGCCCATCAACTTTATTACAGTTCAGTGCTTAGGAGAAACACTCAAGACATGCTACACAAGAATTATTTGCTATGTCAAAGTGCCAAATCTCTCTGAGGAGCACCAAAATTCCAATCCATGGAGCAAGGGCTGATCTTTTTGTAGCCCACAAGGCACACACCGTCCTCAGTCCTCACCATGCTCATTGCTGAGCAATGTCGTAATTGAACGCTTGAGCCATTACTGTCTAATACACAATAATTACCTTTATTGGGTCAGAAACACTGTTTCAAAGAGTTTTCTAATGCCTCACTTTGCTGCTTGACTAGCTTTGTCCCAACAGATGTAATTCTCATATAAAGTAAAGCCTAAATAACTCTGGTATAATGCAAAGGTCTTCCAGCTGTGGCTGCATCATCATTATAAGCACTTAGAAGGCAGCCCAACTGACTTACAGGTTCAGGATCTGGTAAAAGACACAAGACCAACAGCCTTAGGGATAAACAATTTATCTCACTGCAACAGTATAACAACAAATACAAATGAGTAGTACAATTATCTGTGTAAAAAAAAATAGTGAATCCAGTAGCTCACTAACACTGGCCTAAATTTAACATCAGGGCATGCAAAGACTTACACAATTATGGTTATCAGGAGGCAGGACACAGCTTCTCTGGGTCAGCGACTCTGCACTATCTGAATTTGTTAACCAGTCACCACATGTCACCTCAGCCCTTTCAAATGAAGATTTTCCATATGAACCATAGTATCTCTAAGCAATATCTAAAAATAGCTGATTAGCTTAAATGTTAATCAAACATTTACAGCATATATGTCTATACAAGGTGGGACTGGAATATCTCCCAGTTCTTACTGGTGTTTAGCACGAGGAAGTCTCTTCGAGGTCATGACAAAATGCCTCCAATGACACCTTTAAAGGATGCAAGGCTGCAGCTCACAGCAACGTCAACGAGGCAGGGACACGCTGTTTCTCTGATGTATGTGCCAGGCACCTACAGCATGCATAGATGCTAATGCCAGGCAGAAATCCTCAACTGACTCATAAATAACTCCAGAAACTCTTATTCATGCTGAATTGCACCTACCCTATCAGCAATCTCACTTTATTTAGCAGAAGTGTTCCCAAATTAAGACATTGCTAAGCCTGATTAAAAGCACCAAAATCTGGGCCATATGTGGCTCATAGCACACATAACCTTTGCAAGAAAGTATACAGTGAAATCCTTGCACATGGTGATGATCCCATTCATTAACAGACTTGACACTTAAATTTTGTTTAAGCAAGAGACTGACAAGAACTTGCAGAAGCAGCCTTGGGGACGCAGCAACCCTTCAAAAGGGGGGCTCAGGCATTACAGCCCATGTTCCAGCAAAATATCCCTCACAACACACACGGTGTGATAAATTCAAGTTCTGTCTTCTTCAAAGAGATGATACACCAAGTCTCACATAAGGAAAGTCTCTGAAGATCAGTTAATTAATAACAAGATACGTAACAATAAATATAAAAACTCAGTAATTGTTTAATCCCAGTTTGAGAGATTTCACATATACCACAGAGCTTTCAAGGGATGGAAACTGTTTCTGTGTCACTGGACTCGCTGTGTAGAGAGTGCAGGGTAAGGCCGAAGGACAGGGCAGAAGCATGCTGTTCATGTTTAATAACTGAATATTCATGCATATAGGTAGCATAAGAAGAAAACCCACTGGACAGTCACATCACACAGTAGGATTTCACAAAGAGTGGGGAAAATCAAGAGATGGCTTCTCTGAAACAAACTGCTCCTGGAAACCTCCCCACTCCTGCCTGCAGAAGTTACACACCACCGCTGCAGGGCAGAACACATACAGCTTTTAATACACTGACCACAAATCCACTTTGCACAGTCCAGTCGCGCCAGCTCTACTAGCCACGCTTAACCTCTGGCAACTTTCTTTACATCAAGCTTCAGGACAGGAAGGAAAGCTAACAGCAGAATTATTACAGGTGGCTGGACAAGGGCATTTTCAGAAGTGTTTCTGTTATTTTAAAGTCCCAATGCGCAGCAGGAGCTTCTTTCAAAAGGCTGCATTCAGTTGAAACTGTCTCCTGCTCTTCTAGCAGTGATCCATCATCAGCCACAGCGAGCTGGGGTCCCTAAGCTCAGTTCTCCTCCACAAACTTCAGCAAAAATTGGACAAAAGCAGTAAATGCAGCACACTCAGGCACTGGGGAAGAAAGATTCATGTAAAGTTCTGTACCCCAAAATCCTCACTACTTCTCCAAAATAAGACACCAACCTTTTCACAGCTTTTGTCTATTTTTATAACGGTAGAAGAGAAGAAAGTGCACTAACTGGAAGAACAACTTCCAGGACAAATTCAGAAGTGATCTCTGCCAGTTCCACACCAGGGCCCTTGCAGCTCACTTACATTAACACAACATAAGCTTCATCTCTTTAAATTGCTTTTCATGATAGCTGCCAACAATTTCTTTCCTTAAGTCTCATCGTCTACTGAAGCATTGGTCACTTCTGACAATCGTGTACACTTTCTGAAATCTTATAATCAAAATGCACACTAGTTAAGAGGACTACTTAAGTGAAGAGGAGGCAGAAAAATCTCAAAAGTACATGAGGGTATTATATTAAGGCTCTTCTATAGCTCTTCATGCTAAAAACACACAGGTTTTGAGAAATTATTTAAGTGCAACTTTGCAGGTCATTAGTCCATCCTATTGCTGTCACCACTTCAAAATAAAGTAGAAATCTGCATAATTTTAAGACAGCAAGTTAGTGATTTTCAGTCTTCAGTTTAAGAGTTTTCATAACCTTGTTTTTTGTCCACTTGAAAATACTTTGTGATGCTGCAATGCCCAACAGTAAAGAACTGGACTGACTGAAGTGCAAAGACTGCCTTGAACATCTACCCTACCTCTTTTAACTCT
>NW_010199225.1:3903-36629 GCF_000695765.1 Mesitornis unicolor
GAAACACCAGCTGTTGTTTCTGTTGCCTCCTTCTCAGACGCTGTTGTAAGTTTACAGACAGAAGTCTATTTTTCATCCTGCCCATAAGGATGCTAACGTGATTTCAAAGAGGAGAGCACAGGAGGGATGAAGTAAAGGGAGGGAGCTCCACTAATACAAGCACCTTTTAAAACAAAAACACCACACACAAACACTCCAGATAAACAGAAGAAATACCCTCTGCACAACCCCCCTAAATCTCTGACTGACCAATGCCTAAGCACCCCTCTTCACTCCCAAACGCACACAATTGGGAAGTAAAAGAAAGGTATTTCAGACGCTAATCTTTGTTTTAGTAATGTACATAAATTAATTATCAGTTATCCTACCACACCTCTGAGAATAACCCCAAAACTACTGAGACATCCAACACCGACAGCATGAGGAAGACGGTCAACACTGCTGATGCCCAAGGAGCTTATGGTTTGATCAAAGACAGGACAACGAGGAGGACAAAACATGTTGTGGGGGGGGGAAACAGGGAAGTCACTGGTAGAAGACTCCTAAAATGCAGAACAGGTCCACGCGTGAAATGCACTGTAACATCAGCTGGACATTAGACTTACGTTACTTGGCTGCAGTAAGAGTGCCCTCTCCAAATTAAATTATGCCAAAAATGGAAAAGCATCAGGCAGAACCTCCCTGCTGGCAGTCTCATCTCTTTGCATGCTCCCCTCAGCGACACCCTCACTGGTGGCATTGGTTTTGACACAGGAAACAGACACCTTCGTTTCAAGACTGATGGATCAACCCTTGCAGGTCCTACAGGACCTGTGCTAGAAGCCATGTGCTGTACCTTGAGCCGAAGCTTTGCCTGTCAAACCTGTAGGACTTCCAGAAAGTGAAGATGCTTCATGCACATTTTCTGGAAAAATTAACCAAAACCTTGTGGCCTCTGCAGAAGTTATCACCCCAGTCTTCAGGTGCAGGCATTAGCTCTACAGATCAGACAGATGTGGTATCAGAGTTTTATCTTGCCAAAGCTGGTAAGCACTAGCTAAAGAAAAGTCCTACCAGTTTTGCCATGATACTGACTCACTGAGCTTAAGTATGCTACAATACCTACAATGCTTCTGTCACACTGGTGTGCACCAGCCATTTCTGCTTTCAGGTTTTCTTTTATTTGTAGTATTTGGAACTTCTGTGGTCACTTCCAGCATATTGTTGCATCTTAGTAAAACAATCACTACAGATTCCCTGTACGGGCGTGAAAACCAACACAAAAGGCATATACAAGCAGAAAACCAGGATCACTTCTACAGGAAAAGAATAACAGTCCAATTCTGCCATCTTATCCTCAAATACATGTAGAAGGCACAAGCAACTCATTTAAAACATGGCCAAAACAAAGCTCAACAATGAAAAAAATGAATAGCCATACATCCACACAAATATGAAGATTCAACGAAAGTAAACGAAAATACAGTGGGACAGATTTTCTGTATGCATGAATATTTACACTTCCCTCGCACTGGAGCATGCTGCATTGCTATAGGATCAGAAAATTTGCAAGAAATCAAACTGTTACGTACTCAGCTGCTCTCCCCATCCGAAATAACTCCAGTTGCCTGCATGTAACAGAAATGGCAGCAAAGAATAGGAATGGAAAAAGAAAGCTTAGAAAAACAAACCACAAGCATACTTTTCATGTATTTAAAATGCCTTACAGATTGCAAGCTTGAAATGTAAAAGAATTTTTTATTTAGAAATACAACATTAAATTTATTCTGGGGCTTCGACTTCTCTGTCCAGTTTGTTTATAGGACATTCTGAAGATTAAGATCACTTTAAGATCACTATAAGCTCTAGGAAGTATGAAGCAATAATGCATTTATTAACACAAGTAGACAAAATGCTTATCAACACACTACTTAGGAAGAGCAGTTACATGCTGTCATTTCATAGTACACACATTATCAGGATTACAGACAGAATGTCCCAAAAACCAGAGTCCAGTTAGGAGCAGTGGGCTAAACTGTGCAAGTCAAGTGGCAAAAGTTGCTTCGTATTTCCGCTTGTTTTCCAGAACAAAGGTAATTCAATGGTTAAAGCACCACATCAGTAATAACAGCATGAAAAACTGTGTGCACGTAAACCAGCGTAAAGTGATGCATATTTTCTTAGTCAGATATGCACACTGGTAAGAAACATAGAAGCTTTCATGGCTTCCTATGGAGGCAGATAGTCACAAGTTAATTTTACAATAGTAAGCAAATCTCTCCATGTTAAAATTAAAGGTGACAGCAAATTCATGCTGAAGCTAAACTGCTTCATTAAGGTTGGTAAAACAGCCAAGTTATTACTTATCAATACCCATGCTGTCACCCCAAGGTCATACTCAGTGTCATGGAGGCATCAAACAACTACATACAATCCTCAAAGCACCTTGGAGACACGCACAAAACTTGCAACTCCAAAAAAAGCTTCAGAACCAGCATTTCTAGAAGACAGTGTACAAAAAATGCATTAAAAGGTGAAGTTAGTTTACAGGGGTGCTGATAAGTAAGTGCAGCAGGCAACAAACAAACCCTTCACACACAGGCAGAGAACAAGCGAGAGCTTCCTGTCCTGGCTACCAGCCCCATCTCCAGTTACCAGCCAGGCATACATTTCTGGGAAGGAGAGAGCTCAGAGGACTGAGCAAATCCCTTCCCCTGCCTTCATTAACAAAGTCAGGTTTTGCTTTTAGCTAAACAGCTTTTGGAAAAAAAAAATCTTTTTTTTTTTAAATTACCACACGATTGGCTAAGCAGTAACTGGATCTGTTGAATAACTTGGCTTTCCAAGGCTTCAGTCCCTATGCTCATGTACTACAGAGGAGCTCTGGTGACACTTTTCAATTCTATGGGGGGAAAAGAGTGAGCAGGAAAAAAAATGCACAATGTGGACTACCCCAAGAAAAGGAAAAAATAAAGAAAAAAAAAAGCAGAGTTTAATCTTCTCTTCTTATCTGGGACCTAATGGTGCATCAAAGCTGCAATCTGGTTGTTCCTTCCTTCTCAGAAAATGTTTATGAAGCAGCACATGTATGTTTGCTTTGGTCATTAGAAGAAGCAAGCAAAGCTTTGACCAAGTACGTGTACCAAACAAATTCGATGAATGTTTTTACTGGGTTGATTTAGAAAGAACCACGTATTACACTGGAGTAACAGTGAATACATGCAGTTTCCACGGAGTACCAAAGGGTTATTCCTTCCCTGTCTACAGGAATAACAAATGCAAACATTTTTCTTGCTTAAACAACTAAACATCTGAGAAAAAGGAAGTCCACAGAGTTGAGCACCAGCAGACTATGGTCTGAGACACCACAAATGCTGCTTCCTTGGTCCACAGCAGCAAGGGTGACAAGTCACCACTTGGACAGTGCATCCGAGCCAGCTGTGCTGGCAAGATGAAGATGTACCCAGATGCACCAGAAGCCTGCCAGGATCCACCAGCCAGTGTTTACATGACCCTGGTCACAGGGCTATCATCTCAGGCTTGTTTTTTTACGACCACAAAAACCTACAGATTGCCCAATGATCAACTTTGACAGAGGCATGAGAATTTTCCAGCAAAAATGGAGAGGAGAAAGAGGAACACGTTTTAGAGAAGTAAAGCACATAAGGCAAAGAGAAATAAGAAGGCGAGATGACCAGAAGAAAAGGTATGGAAACAAAAGGCAAGGAGAGCAGGAGCACCAGAGAGGCAGAGGTAAAAGAGCAGGAAGTTGACAGAACTCTACACTGAGCTTTAATTTGTTTAATAGTTCATGTTAAAGAGAGGACAATTTCCTATTGGTGTGTAAGTAAAACAATAGCTTATGTGTATCCCATTCCTGAAAATCTCAAGTCACTAACACATGGGAGAGTAACCTCAGCACCTCCATCCATCAAAAGGTTCCTATCTCTGGTAAATAGCAAGAGCCAACATTCAGGAATTTGCAGCCTGGATTACTGTTAAAAATCCAGAAAAACTCTGCAGACACAACAGTACTGCACTCATACTATTTGCTATTTAAACCTACTTCATTAGTCACCAATTAATGCACATGTAACATCCCAAAGCAATCGGGGAAGAAATATCAGAAGGTACTATAAATTTCCAAAGCCAGTATACCAATCAGAAAAAAATATGGAGGAAATGGAGGTTACCTGTCCCACACCTTTTCCCCAAGACAAAACTGTAATCACAAATCGCTGTAATCTGCACGGAGGGGATGAGTGTCTCTTTAAGGGAAAAGAGAAAACCTGACCCCCCAAAACCAGCTCGGACTGTTCCTAGCCCTTGTTTCCTTGGCAGCAAAGGGTCCAGTGGTTGGCACAACACTACTCACAGTTTCAACCTGCAACAAGGAGAAAACTACCAAGGGCTAAAAAACAAGCCTAGAGGATACAAGGTCTGTCCTTGGAGGAGAAACATAACCACCCTCCCGTAGACAAGAGTCCTCAAACTGTGGTGATGGGTTTGAGTCAGCAACTTACCTGCCTACCTGACTGCTACCAAGTTCCCTATGAACAGCATGAAAACCCCACAAACTTTCGAAAGCAGATTAGAGACTATTATTCCCATAACTAAGACAAACAGCAGTCGATGCCAAGCAGGGCAGGTTGTAGAGAAGAGCACCTGCCTTTAGACACCAGCTCCTTACCCTTACATTGACAATTTGGGTCTCGGCTAACCAGGGCACTTTACAACTAGAGATTAACTGGGAAGACAACACTGTAGGAGCAAACAGAAAGAGATGCAATAACAGAGAGTAAGGGATTTTCAGCCAGAATCTCAAAGCTCTGCTTTTGTTTGTTTTTACTAACACCCACTTAACTTCAGTGTCTAACATTTTGGATAAAAGATTAATTTATTAAAGATTCAACACATATGCTGCTTCATTTAGGATTCAGGAGCTAGCTATGTATCTCGGTCCTTCAGCATAATGACAGAAGACCTGGGCTGACAGTCTTCGTATTTTGAAGGTTAATGAAAACAGAATTTCTTTTCAGCCTTTTCAAGTTGTTTTTCTGCTTCATACAAATAATATGCACTACATCAATTTGTTAAGAAAATATCTTTTCCAGATCACCTTTGGGAACAAATTTAAGCCTGTACAGACATGACTGAAAACACCAAGAAGTCCAGACAAACAGAAAATGGAAAGTTGCAGTTCTAAAAACAACCAACAACAACATACATTAACACTGGAATAGCTGACACAGACAAGTCAGACTAGTTACTCTGTGTGCTTCTAAATACCAACAGTGTGTGTCTCGGTTATCACATTATTTTGTATTCATAAGTTTCAGTACTCAAAAAACAAGATTTCATATAAACCTCCAATTATGGGCTAAGCGATGCCAGCAGCCTGGTGCTTGGAAGCTACAACATTCTTGGCATTAACACGTTTTATAAAGCACATCTAAGTTCCCACAGTTAGCTGAACATAGCATATGCTCGTTCTGTGTCTCAGTTATGCAACTATTCAAGGAGGAACTCCTCCTCCCCACTTGACACTGTCAAGCCTGGATCAGCAGGGACACTGCAGAAAAGCAGAATATTCCAAGTTTTTAATGCAGTCTAATTTGATTGCCTGAGTGCCATTTTGTTTCGTTTCTGTTTACAAGCCTCTGAGAGTGGCTGGGGTATACTATCCCTGTCAGAACATTATCATTTACTGCTGACCACTGCTTACAGTCATGCTGATAAATTATTTAATCCTCCTGTTATAGCCCATGCTGAGCAAAGACAGGGAGCATCTAAACAAGTTTATAAAAGTAAACTGAACTCAGGAAATTACACCCTATTTGGTGCTGATAAAGTACCGCTTACAGAATACAAACAGAGCTGGAAAGGTCTTGGTCAGTTCCTTCTTCTCGGTTCAAGAAATCCCCTTTTCCCCTAAGGCCCTCAACCCAGTGCACACAGACCTCAGATTCCATAAAAATGTACGTCCTTCCAGTACTCAATGTGCTTTCCAAAATCAAATGTGGTATTTTAGTGGAATAAGCTTCTAAAACACAACACAAACATTGAGTAGCTTTTAACAATGAAATTGAGTTTTCCATGAGCAGGATGGCCAAGGTTTCATATTAAGGAGCCCCATTTCCAGTGCCATTTTGGAAGATCACAGATGAGGACTACGGCCACTGCACAAAAGGAGACGAAGCACAGGAGGGAAACGAGCTAAAAGGAGCTGACAGAGACAAGGACAAGCACTGTAGTACAACACTAGGTTTGTACTCACTTTGTTGCTCACTACTCTTTCACTGCATTTTGCTCTAGTTTAGCACGCAGCTTATGCTGAAATTTTGGAGTATTTCATTTCACTAAATGAAATGGCCCTTCTGGACACTTTTCCTATGGCCAAACAAGATCAGACAGAGAGCTGAGAATTTAAGCAGGGCTTGGAACACCGTCAAATCATTGAGTATCCACTAAGCTACTACAGGCTTGTGCAACTCATTGATAACCACAGGAAAAAGAATCTGACAGAGTGCCGCTTAATTTCATCTACAATGGAAAAACGTATCTTATCACTGCACTCATACCTAATAGATCTGTCTCACTTTACAAATTTCGGCTACCAAGTCACACCGACTATTTGGCTAAGAGATGTAAACACAAGAACCACTAAAAGTTTTATATACTCCTCATGAGATGCGATTCTGGACCACAGTGGAGCACCTAATGTTACCTATACGCGTAACAGCAAAGAGGAATATAAGGTACAGCAGCCGAGATAAAAGATTTGGCCTTTTTTAACTCTGATGTTCAATCTTAGACTTTCAGCACAAGCCTCATTGCTCAAGGACATATTTATGGCTTGTGTATAAAGTAGAACAATAATTTTTTTATCAGTTTAAAATCTTTAATTTTTAAAAAGGTTCTATTCTACTGCGGTAACAAAACACAAATTAATTTTCTCTTATTGCTATGATGTTAAAGGATGACTAAAAGTTTCAGAGGTGTTAAAAAAAAAACAGCAGAAAAAAATGAACATTCATGAAGAGCACTAAACGAATCATGAAACTTAAGAGTGATTAACCGAGCATTTACTTTTTTTGATCACTGCTTGTAGAGAAACATGTCAGTATTAGCAATATTCAGCATTTCAGGAAAAGCTTTAGGTTTGGGGCTTATTTAAAAGTCAAAGCCTTGTCAACAGCTTTAGGAATACAGCACATACTCTAGGAAAACAACTAACAAAGTATATTCAGAGGATCAGCAGCAAAGCCACAGATCTGCTCTCCTCTAAAGTTCAGCAACAAGTCAAGCTTTGTTACTGTATAATCTTCTACTATAGCCAGTATCTTATTTTTAACTTCCATTTGCTGAGTACTTTTCCTTTGACATATCCAGTCCTGAAGTAGCAGCTTTATCTTAAAAACGCAGGCAGACATTTCAGAGCAAGATCTGGAATCTGCGTTCCTGTGAGCAGACCTATTGTGCCGTGGGCCAGCCCTGGCAGCGAGTACCACAAAGCCGCAAGAAAACAAGTCTCACAGATGGGATTTGTCCTAAACAAAGAGGAACAGGAGCTGTCAGTCACCAAGAAGGAGAGAGGCCAGGAAACTCGCTTTCCCAGCCCGTCAGCGAATTACCACAAAGCAGCCCATACAATGGTTTCACTTGTACAGACAAGAGCAGTTTTTCTTCTGCCTAGCTTAATTAAAAAAAAAAAGTCACTCATGCGTCCTGTTTTGAATTACAGTCAACGCTGAATATTTCTGAGGACTGTTGCAAGGCTTACTCTTTGCATGGTGGCCAGTAGCTTTACTCTTATGAGAGCACTGCTTTTCAACGACTGCAGCAGGATCTTTAGTGTCACCTACCCTTGATCCGGGTAAAATAATCCTTGACCTCTTCCTTACCCTTCCCGAACTTGCCTGGTCTAAAGATGCCATAGGTAGCTGCTGACCTCTGTTGTTTCTAAGTGCAGAAGCAGGCTGGTAACCAGACAAAAACCAGCAAGAATCTAGACATACAGCTTACATCTCTACAACAAGAGGGGCAGTATCAGCTCCCAGCAATCACAGCCAACTATGCTGCCTGTCACTGCACTATTCCAGATCATACATCCCTATGAACAATTAAGATGGTCAAGCTGTGGCCTGCTTTAAAGGTTCTTTATGCTGCCTAGCCTTGAGAGCTGATCAAGTTTTTATAAATTGTTACCAAATTTAAAGAAAAAGATCTTAATAGGATGTCATTTCAGCACATTTGCTGTCATAGGGTCAGTTCACCCCATTAAACACTGGTGGATGGCAGCCAACATCTATGACTAGAATAAACCACAGAACTCAACAAGAGCCCAAGGTATCATGCTCAAATGAGCGCACATGCAACCTTGCACAGCAATTATTTCATTTCACGAACACAGGCTGCAACCAAGCTGTTCAAGCAAGAGCTCTACCCAGCTGCCTTGGACCCACAACCTGCCCAGGTCTGTGGAATTGGTGTCACCGCTTCTGCTAGAGCCATACTACCTGTGCTGCAGAAATCCTAGCAGCAGGGTAGCCCAAACAGCAGCATAAAGATGCCAGTATCCGCAGTGCAGCACCTTAAACACAAAATCAGTGTGGATGTTATCAGGGCTTGCTGGGGAGTCAAGATCAGGGAAAGCAGTCACCTGGCTTTTTAGCAGATAAAGATCCTCATCAGTGCCATGCAAAGCTCCATAACCTCAGCATTACAGTCAGTCTATGCAGAGGAATGTATAAGCCTTCCTGATGCAACAGTGGAATTTGAGCTTCTGAAAAGAGAAGTAATGGACACCAGAAGTGAAACCTCTCAGTCAGCCTTTGGTACTTTTGAAATAGTAGTGAATTTGTAGATATCAACAGAATTTTTTGCCTTACACATTTTTGCAGAAATAGATTTCTTCAATTATTATTGGGAAAGAAGGGTCAACACAACAAACTGACCTGGCACTGAATGACACCCATTCTTATAATGTGTATAAAACATCTTGTCAGCTTTTAAGTAGTTAAAAGGCTGCTTATGTATCTATGACAAAGCTGCAGCACTTTTTTCCTGCATGCATGTGTGCGTGCACACATACACATTCCAGATAGCATTTAGTGTTCCTTCTTATTCTTCTGGAGGAGATGTCATCTTGCTTCCTTTTCTCTGATCTGCTGCCAGACCAAGCACAGGCTAGCTTTGGTTCTTTTTGCTGGTATAGCAATGTATCAGAAAAGTTCTCCTTCCTTGTTACATCAAGTCACAATTCAGAGCAAAGCAACAAATGAGAAACCCAACAAAACCCACAATAAAAAACAAACAAACAAAACCCATAAACCACAACAGCCCTGGTAGACAGAGATTTCACAGAGCAAAAGACAAGGAAGACAGAACCATGGTGCACTGTGGTCTGTCAGGGTCTTACTGTGAAAAGAAAAACACCACAGACTCAAGGAAGTGGAACTAAAAAACATAAGCAGAGAAGGGAGGAAAAAGCATTCTCAGAAAGATTATCAAAGATAAGGGGACAGACAAAACTGGTTGATTCAGTGGCACTTAGGTTATCTGTTCAGAAAATCATACTGAACAAACCTGCTCTCTTCCAGATTTGTAAACTCCCTGATAAAAGCTATAGAGCAGTATTTACCATAGCCGATATTAACTAAGACTCGCCAAATCATTTCTGCAAAGACAAGAATACCTTTCTCGTCCCAGTTTGCACAGTGTCTCCTCCAAATCAGAGCTGCACTTAAAATACTGCCAGAGTGACTCATTTACTTATGGATTATAATGGACTTTTACGTTGCCAGAAATGATCTTGAGCATACAAGGAAAATAAATCTATACATACCACAATAAATAACTTGGAGCTTGTTGACTCAATGAATGCCAAAGTAATCAAATAACATTTTTTCAAACTACTTCATTTAAAGTGAGTTTCCAGACAATAAAAGCTTGCTTTCTTTTTAATTTACATTCAATTTCAAGTTGTGGGTAAAAGCCAATATGAGGATGATGCAGTTATCCAACAATGAGAGATCAGTAAATTGAGAATTGAGATTACATTTAATAGAAGTGTAAACAAAACTGGACTCATGAGCACTACAGTGCGTTGCTAATAGGGAAGCAAAGAAGTTGGGAGGTAAGAATGAAATGGCAAAGTATGACAAAGACGATGCAGGAAGCGCCAAAATCAGTAGGGATTAGAAGAGATCATCCCATGTACATGAATACACACACCTGCTTCATTTAAGCATATGTAGGAAGCTCGAATCTCACGTTCCCTCAGAAATCATGGGTCAGACTCTTCTAAGAGCAAATCAGCATTTGAGGCTGTGAAAGCAGGTCTGAAAGCTTCGTAATCCCCAGGAAATTTACAGCACCCAGTCCGGGCTGTGATTTACCACGGCACCATGCCAAGGCAGCAGCCCACACACGACTAGAGATAAAAACCCACCCTCACAGAGGAGATATTGGCTTTCAAACACAGCCCAGCTCTCCTCTTTCACATCCTGCTCTGTCCTTCCTCCCCTCTCTACTCAGGGGAAATAACAGAACAAGTTGCAAGCATGCAGGAGATGGAAGAACCACGACGAGAAAAGGTGGTTTAGGAAAGGGAACAGACCCGTTGAAAACACAGGAGCACAACAGGGCAGAAGTGTAATCAGGTTTTAACATGTAAGGACATATATTTCCCTGTTTAACAAACCTGGCCCTCCCTGCTGGAGTAGGGTTTTCTCTATCTAGTACAAAGAAGCCAAAGGACTCTTCTGAGAGCTGCAAGAGGGCTAAGAAGGACACCAGTGGCACGAGCAGTTATACTGTTACTTCTTGTAATGGAAGCTATATGGAGTGCTTTACTGCACATTTGCTCTATAGCGCACCAGCTTTTAAGACAAATTTTTATGTTTTGGGATCTGGGAAGATATGAGGCAAAAACTACTCACACTCAGGAAGTTTTTTTCTCCTTCTAGATACCTAGACCGTTGTCCAGCTGAATGTGCCCTGCTCCCAGCAGCAATCACATCTCATCTAGCACATCGTGATGGAAAATCAGATGAGTCTTACTAATGTTCTTGAGGATATTTTTATTATATCTAAAAATAAATCTATCAATTATTTACCCATATGTTAAGTAAGAACACTCCATACTCAAGTCTTAGGTGAGGGAAGAACACCCACCCTGCTCTTGGGTGGGGGTTGAGCTCCTGTCTCATACGCAAAGGTCAGGTCAGCTTTCAATAGAGAAACGCACAATGCATCTTCTGGGTTGAATTCTCCATTTCCAAAGGACTATGCTGCATTCAGGAAAGCTTACTATTCTTATGCGCAGATTGATGTAGGCATGGTTCATTTTTCAAAAGTACTTCTACACTAAATGTCTATTTTATATTTGTCCATATAAATAATTAGATATTCACAGATGCTGGATACTTGCAGGCAGTAGATAAGCAAAAGTACATGCAGTGCCACAAGCTTTATTGAATTACTAGAAAATTCTTAAATACATTAACTACACACTGCTATTAAATATTTAACATCGATTCTAATGACTGTTTGAATCCCATGAATGATTAAATTAATTCTTATGTGATATTAATTGTTCAAACCAGGGGCCTTCAATTAATTATTGTGAAAGGTCACCTTCTAGCAAGATGCAGACTGTTATCAGGCAACACAAAGAGGGCAGCTGCAGCTCTACTCCCTACTGCATCTCCTTGCAAGAGCTGAGTTGGTCCTCCAGGGAAGGAACCAGCTACAAAAGCCTGAGGATGCAGAAGCACCACGCTGTGGGAATAGGTGCAGCTACTTACCCTACACAGAAGCAATCCTCCTAATTAACCCATACATCCCAATACTTGTAGGAGTCAATCAAACGAGTCTCTCTTGAACAAAAGCAAAGTCCAGGGTACATAGCCAGGAAAGTCACTTCAGCAAATAACACATTCATTTCTTGGACACTTCAGACTGTTTTTCTTTGATGTTTTGACATTAGAGGTTCTGCATACTATGCTAGCATGATTAAGTTAAATATTAGTTTCTCTAACAACGTTTATTTGCAAGCTTTATAAATCAATTGTACCCTTCTAACTATTTAAGAACCAATAAACAAAAGAAGTGCTTTATTCTTTATACACACTCTTTTTTAAAAAAGGGAGGACACGTTTGGTGTTACCCAAGGTACCACTGCCAGAACACTTTCATATGCCTTTGTACACGTTCCAGCTATACAACACACGCAGATTTCCTAAGCAATTGGCTAATGTCGATGTTTCGTTTAAGACAGTTGTAAGATAACATGATAACAGTATACATATAAGTTGATTCTATTCAAAAAAGGTAAATAGTAACTAACATTTCCTAATGTTAACAGTATCGTAAGGATCCTATAACCAGCCTAATGGATAAACAGCATGCCAAGTGTAACAGACATTTCTAGGATTTGATGTAGGGGACAAAAGATCTGTTTAAATTATGAGACTTGAATTTTATTAACGTTGTTGCCAAAAGTAGACAAGACATTCATAAGAGACATCACTGAGCTTTCATCTATTGTACGTTAAAAGCAGTGTTTCAGAAATCTAATTTTGCAGACCATCAGATACAGTGTGTCCTAGGTTATCTTTCCATCCATGTTTTCAGAAGCATTAAAAAAAAACGCAAGATGAGATAAGCAGAAATTAGTAAAAATATTTTTTCATCCATCAACACAGCACTTAAAAGCTATATCAAAGAAATTAAGCATCAAGTACACAAATCTCTGGTGCATTTTAAAAGGCTACCGGCAGTACCTCTCTCCATCTCTTTTCCTCCTCTTAAAAAGTCATTAAAAAGTCATTAAAAAATATTCAACACGTGACATTTAAAGAGAACATAGACTGGTTACATGAAAAAACTCAGCACTTTCTTACTTGTGTCGATATCACAAGGGTCTGACAAAACTATCAGACTGCTTTCCCACCTAAACAGGTGACTTCAAACACACTTTGTGTTCCTATCGCACATGAGGACACAAACAGGTTAAAGACTCATTGCCTGATTTCACTTTTTGGCATCAGAAGATTCAAACCAACATTTTGAGGGGTACAGTTTTTCATAACTGACAAAAGTTATTGGCTTCACAGAGATTTAAGTACTTCTAAGAAGAAAATATTGTTCCAACGTATCATCAATTGATAGCTCACCAGAGAAGGAAATAAAGTACACTGAAAAGAGGAAAAATTATTGCGAGGAAATAAAGTTTAACTTACAACACTGGGAGGCAGCACTGGGCAATGGCTTCTTCTGGACTTCCTCCTGAAAGGAATACTAAAGGAGAAAAAGAAAAAAAAGCACACAGACCAGTAACTAAGCAAACGGCAACTTAAGGAAATTACTTTCAGAGTACAGCATGCCACATAAAAGAAAACATCCCTGGGAGCATCAAAGTGTTAAATATTCTCCTTAATATCCATATTCATACACACTCTCAGAAGTCTTGTCTTTTTTTTTCATGTCAAAACCAGGTGTTAAAAAGTGCACATCTGGTCAAGGTGAAGTCTGCTTTTCTACAAACACAGGCCCTATTCTCAATTGCAAGACCTCAAATTAGACACATAAAAGATCAGATTCTCCACACCACAATGTCACTGTAGCAGGGAGCTCAGAACTGAGTATAAGCCTGTTTATGTTTAGACACTCAAGCACGGCTTCAACAATTCAAAACTCAAAGTGTGGGCTCACAGCACCACTGCACTATGAGACTGAAGCAGTTTGATAATTACTGTGCCCAGGAAAGCAGTAACACAATGCTTGCCCAACCAACACTCATAGACTCTTCTGTGATCCACTGTACACCCAAAGTCAAGAATTTTTCATCTCATTTAATACTAAATTAGAAAACATAGAGATATTTCAATTAACCACTTTGGCTTTTTACAAAGCTGTTACAGCATCAAAGCATTCCTTAGGGGAATGTCAGCAGTTTTATTATTCTCCTCTGTCTCATATTACATGGAGATGTGAGAAAATCAGGACAACTGAGTGAAATCATAACGGTCTTTGCCAGGGAAAAAAGGTCCGACAACAAAGGAAGTGGCAACCTTAGCAACCTGGTGCTGCAATCTGTGCAAAACAGGGACACCAGATATCCTCTCCTTGGATTTGGTAAGGATTAATGACCAGTTCATTACATGGAAGGTGACAACCTGCAGACTTCCACTGTGGCTGTCTTCCAATCCATGCTATTTAAAATGCACAAATGATCCTGAAAGGTGGTTACTCTTCCCATCAGCAAACTGCCAACTCACCGAGTTAATCAGGATTGTGAAAACAAGAACTGCTGGATCTCACAGCACTGGCTGGTTGACAAAGCAGTGAAAGGAAGTCTGTTGATTAGCAATTTCGGCAGCACAGGACAGTATTGGGTTCTGAATTATTAAACTTAGAGATTCAAAAGTGGCAGTAGTTTGTTATTTTTAAGGCATCAGCCCAACAGCTACCAGCAGCCTCCAAAAGAAAACTAAATATTAAGTGTTTGCAGGAAGAGAGATTGGAAAGCATGTTTATGACACCATATAAACTCCAAATTAACCCACTTCTTGAATAGTGCTGTGCAGCTTTAGTCTGCTCATCCATTGTCTCAAATGGAGATGGCTTAACTTAACGCACAGAAAAGAAGATAAAGGCACAAAGTTGTCCTGTACTAAACACCACTATGCAGTCTAGGACTCTGCAGCCCAAAAGCCATGCAAGAAGGTGAGGCCTGTAAAGCTGAGTGCCACAGAGAGGATGAATGAGGATCAGTGATTTGATTTCTCCAAATATTCTTGCCCCCAGTTGGTTTCACAACATTGGGTTTGTTTGCTCAGTGCAAGTAAGATATTTCATCAGGCAGCACAATTAAGGTGCTGAATACCTTTGCTACAACATAACTGACCTGGGTGCGTTCAAAAGGCAACTGACATCCATGGACAGAAAAATCCATTGAGTGTTGTTAAACACAAAGATACTGCCTCTGGCTCTGGAAGTTCCTGAGCTACAGGTTGCTGTAAACTAGAGGAACAGGCAAGGAAGATATCATCCCTGCTATGGGTCACTGTCAGATGTGGGTCAAGCTGAACCTCAGGTCAGGCCCTGCACAGGTGTTCTTACTTTTTTTTTTTCATTTTCTCACTGGTGAGACAGGGAACATCCATAAAAAAGTTGAGATCATTAGGTCACAGATACAGCGACACTATTTTGTCACTAGTTTTTGAGAAAAGCATGCACTTAGCACGCAGACTTGCTCCAGAGAAACGGGAGTCTCACAAAGCTCAGGGTATTTTTCAGCAAGCACCAGTTCAGTGGAGCACTAGAGGGCACCTGTGCACCACTGAAGTACCTGGCACAGAGTGCTGCTACAGCCCAGAGGAGCAGGGAGGCACCACAGCAGGATCACCGGCAGGCCAAATCACTGGCTGAGCTTGTCATCTACTCCAAGAGGTTCTCAAACTCCTAGGAAGGCAGCAGAAGTTGCCCTCAAGCAGTTACGCTGTTATACACACCAGTATTGGTTTGTCCTCAGTCAAAATGAAAGACTTGTAAACGATAAATATTTAATAGTTACTTTAATCACAGGGATCCAATACAAAGAACAGAAGCCACTTATAAGGCATTCAGGGCTACATTCATCTTTCAATTTAGATATTTACCTCATCGTCTCCCAGTGAGTTTATTTGTTCTAATTTTCTTGTCCAGTATCTGGCCTCTTCTTCAGGGATATCTATAGCAAAAGATTAAGTCACACCATCTTATTAACCAGGCAAATCTGTATTTATCACCAGGGACATTAAAACAGGGAGGGTATTCCAAGATCACACCACGAAAAAAAAAACCAAAAACCCACACTTAATTTTGAAGTAATAGAACTGTCCTATGTCAGCACTAAAATGGAAAACAAAATAGTAACACATTTCAAGGGCTTACGTTGTTTTCTTGTTTAAAGCCAATTAAACAAATGCACACTGCACAAAGGTAAGAAAGAGTAAGACAGACTGGTTCAGATTTAATTCAAGTATTAGTTTTATGAACAGCCATTTCATAATGGTATTAATACACTTGCTATATTATATGCTTGATAACACATAGCAAGATCAAGAGCCTCTTCTGGAGGCTTTCATAACCTCAAAAGAACAGGAGTTACTTTTGAATACCACATCTTAGTTATGTACCTGGTGTGACACAAATTAAATACCAAAAAAAGAGATAAGTCTCTTGTTTTCCTTTGGAGGCAATAAGCCAGATCTTTTGAGGTAATGAACAGTGTTACAGGCAGTCATATTCACATGAAAGCACACTCCTATTTTTACACCACACTGCAACTTCATTGTGAAATGAATCACAACAACCCTTTTACCTTCTGGAAGATTTACCAAGTTGATGACTGACAGCAAGTAGCAAGCATTATCACCTTTATTTTTGTAACTATTTTCTATTTCACACTTTGAAGTAATGTAGTGTCCTAATGGTTTGAAGGGAACAGCAGAGACTCCTTCTACTCAAAACTTCATCTCTCAAAGTGTGCCCTTGGAGGTGTGGATGCAGATGAACTGCTGTGGAAAGCTTAACATAAGCCAAGTTAGGTATGAATTGTGCTTAAGGAACAGAGCAAAAGCTGCACAGCACCAAGGGAAATAACCTGCTGAAAGAAAAAACATCAGTTTCCCAATACAGGAGAATTAGGTAAATTATTTAGAGATAGGGATATGTGAAATCATTGGAAAGAGCAAAAAAAGTTTTTTTGTTTAGGGGTTTTTTTCAGCCACTCAGCCTCCTCCTGACTGTAGAGTGGTTGGCTGGTCTTGCTTCCAAGAAGGTGCAATGGCTTCTGAAATCTGGCTATTCGCGGCCTGAAACTGCACCAACGCAGCAACTTCAGAGCTCACACAGGAAGGAAGCAGAGGGACTGCTCCAGGTAGACACCACCAACCCTGCAAGCCTCACCATCCCACACACTGACAAACGAGGATGAGTATAATACCAGTTCAGCTCGCTTTCCCATCTCTTGTAACTCTTTATGCTCTGAGGAGCCAAGATGTTTACACCTAACCAGCCTGTATTCCTGCAAGGAACTGTACTCCGCGAGCACAGTCACAATGATAAGCTAAGCAATGCGTTGGCAAGAATTGGAGAGGCTGGGATGGTCTCCTGATGAAAAGGTGGTTCTAAAAGTTACATCTGCTCTCGCTCCTGAGAGAAACGAGAACAGTATTTTTTGGTGGGTAAGCATCCCATTGGGACCCACAATACTCTCAGAAAGGATCAAGTATTGTTTTGCTCTTACATGTAAAGGTGGTATCTGTCTTATGTCTCAGCTACACAAACCATTATCTTAATAAGCCAGTGACCCCAAAATATCTGGGGATAATAGTGGCTAGTGTACAAGAACAGAAGCTGTTCTCAATAAGAACAAGGAACATGTCAGATTTAGTAGAATTTTAAGTTTCAGAAGTAGGTATTTCCTTGGACTATGACTGAATGTCTACACCTTTGTAAAAGAAACACCACTGTATTTTTATGCAAAGAGTCTCACCCAGACAAGGGAGATAAAACAGGCCCCACTTGAGAAAGTTTTAGGGAACTGGAAACTTAGTACATGGTTCTAGAAAACCTGCATTAAGTAGAAAAAAAGACTTTGCTTGAAGAGAGACCAGCAAAGGAATTCATTTTAACCGTAATACACAGAGCCAGTTGCTCTTTCTGATGTACAGTACATTGCTTTGTTGTTATATGCTATTAGAAAACAGGCTAAGAGAAACATGAGAGAACCTTCCACAATTACAAGAGCTGTAGAAAAGCATACACGCTTTTGATCATCGGGGCTGTGGATCACAGCTGCACAGTTTTATTAGATGAGCTCTGCACAAATTAGGGACAGCATTCAAAGGAAACCTGGACAGAATTGATCTAGAAAGAGGACATCAGTTAACTGAAGACTATCAGCACACACGGAGGACAAACTCAAAAAGGACCTGAAGCAATCCAAACATTAAAGCAAAGCCTATGGAATTTTGTCTTTTAAAGCCATCTCTAAAAGATGAGTGAAAAATAATGACTAAAGCTCGAAGTCCAAACAACTCAATTCTGGAGCCTGAAATCAAGACTAAAGAGATCTAGGAGGGATGAAGCAATGGATTTACCATAACACTGCAGAAACTGCAGTCGCTTAGGGTAGACTTCAATGCTTTCCCATAGACCATGGATTAGTGGCATGCCTAGGCATAAAGGAGCACCACACATCTCTTGGATTTGTTGTTCCTGTCTTGTATCCAAGGTGCCCATTTCATAAATGGAGCTATCAGATTTTTAGTGCAGGATTGCTCCCATCCTATTGAAACAGCTTCTAAATGCAAGTCAGAGATAAAAATCTGATACTGTCTAGATACTGGCTGCTTTAAGGACATCTCTTTGATCTTAGAGAAACTCTTCTCATTAATACTAATAGCAGTACAGCTACTGCACAACAAACCTTAACCATGAAGCACCTGGCCAATGAACTTGAGTCAAGTTACCTGCTCGGAAGAATAAAAGCCCAATTCTCATTTTATTGAGGAAGCAGGTTGTAACCATTTTTAAGTTTTACCATCCCTTTCTGTTTCTCCTCAGTCAGCTCTTCCGTTGAAGCTGGTTCCTTGTAATACAAAGAATGGAAATCCCTAGCACAGAGATCACAAACTGTCCCCTGGCCAGCTCCTACATCACTGCTCAGCTCTTATTACAAGTCCAAGTCACTCCACCACATTAACTTTTGCTTAAAGATAAGAAGCTGAACAGAGGTCATCTGTCTGGAGATCATCCAAGCACAAATACAGGCTGGGTGGAGAATGGCTTTAGAGCAGTCCTGAGAAGGACTTGGGGGTGTTGGTTGATGAAAAATTCAACATGAGCCAGCAATGTGCACTCACAGCCCAGAAGGCCAACTTCATCCTGGGCTGCATCAAAAGAAGTGTGGCCAGCTGGGTGAGCGAGGTGATTCTGCCCCTCTCCTCTGCTCTCATGAGATCCCACCTGGAGTACTGCGTCCAGCTCTGGGGCCCACAACATAAGAAGGCCATAGAGCTGTTGGAGCAGGTCCAGAGGAGGCCACAAAGACTTCTCAGGGGCTGCAGCACCTCTGCTATGGGAACAGGCTGAGAGTTAGGGTTGTTCAGCCTGGAGAAGGCTTTGAGGAGATGTTATTGCAGCCTTGCAGTACCTGAAGGGGCTACAGGAAAGCTGAGGAGGGACTGTTTACAATGGTGTGCAGCAACAGGACAAGCGGCAATGGCTTTAAACTGGATGGAGGTAGATTTAGATTGGGTATTAGGGAGAAATTCTTTACTGTGAGGGTGGTGAGACACTGGCACAGGTTGCCCAGGGAAGTTGTGGATGCCCCCTCCCTGGCAGTGTTCAAGGTCAGGCTGGACATGGCCTTGAGCTGCCTGGTCTGGTGGGAGGTGTCCCTGCCCATGGCAAGGGATTGGAACCAGATGATCTTTAATGTCCCTTTCAACCCAACCATTCTGTGATTCTATGATCTGTGATGCCAGCACAGGACTCTGCTGACATCATGCTTGGTAAACAAGAGGAGCAAGGCTGTATGTCTGAAACAAAATAGCTCAGCAAGAACAGACAGGAGATGGGCAGATCTGTATACATTAGCTTGGGGGTTTCTTAATTTCATACCAACTCAGGGTTCCTGATCAGAGAGCAGTGAGGTCTGATTGCTTCCTAAGGAGGGGAGGCAAGGGAAACGTCATGGCTGGCAAGGCAGCGGATTTGCCAGCCAGGGCCCCGTCCTACATCACCTGAGCAAGGTGAGCAAGGCAGGCCCAGAGATCACAGCCAGGTTCAACCAGGAGCACAGGTCAGCAGGCACGTCCCACAGTAACAAGGCACCTCTGAGGTCAAGCCCAGAAATCGGTCCACATCTGGACCTGGATCTATGGGGTCCATAGGTGGGCATAGACGTGGCTGTGGCTGAGGTGGGGGATCAGTGACACCCACAGCATCACCCAGGAGTGAAGGCTGAGAGCTGAGCTGCAGTGGTGGGACTCCTGGGCCCATGAGCAGGGGGTGCGGGTGGAGGTCCCAGCTGGGGCTGCTCAGTGCCATTAAGACTTAGCAGAGCACTTAGGGCACTGACACTTGCATTCACTGCACCACCACAGAAATGGGGACACTGCAATATGGGGACTTGACGAGACCGAGGAAGGATTTAGAAAATAATTTGCTGCATCTATACAGACTACTTCACTCACAGTTACTCCCTCAGGTACCTACACATGAAAGTATTCCCACTTAGACATCTCTGCCTTGGGAAAACACAAGTTTCAGCCCTAAAGCTTTTCTTAACCAGGTTTGATGGTCCTTGACATATTCCTTGCACATCACCTTGCGCCAGCTGAATTTTTCAGGTAGCAAGTCCTGGACTAGGGCATACCCCAGGTGCACACAAGTAAGAACAAGTGCTGGAAGTAACAGTCACACCTCCTTTCTTCCCCCTTTCCTACCAGCCTTCACCTGGCTTCCTCTCTTCCCAGCCCCAATTTCTTCCTTTTTCAGAGGTACGAGAATCTTCACAAGTTCTCACTGAAATAACTTTGCAGAGCTGAGTATTCTCTCTTTCTGTAAAGATCCCAAGACAAAAAAACAACAAAGCACATTTACTCCATCTGACGGCTGGATGGAGATCAGCACGCTCCCAGCCTGGGAGTGGTAAGAACACTAAAAGCATTTTCAGTTGAATTATCTATTAGAAACAGCCTGGCAGAGACCCAAACTGCTATAGTTTGGAAGCCAAAAGCATTTTTGAGTGCTCCATCCCGTGATGGACTTGCACAGAGCCACTGCACTTCTAAAATAGAGGGACAGAGCAAAGCTGCTTTTAAACAGCACAATTTTACACTTGAAAAGCAGCATCTTGGAAAGGCTGTGCCAGGACGCATTCATTACATCAAGACAACAATAGCAAGACTGTCTTCTCCCTACCAGCAAATTTTCTAAACCAACCAGGAAGAAAAGCTGTCTCCTTTCCTTGATATGTCTGTCTCGTTCCTGAGAACAGATATGATCAGTGGAGAAACATGCTCCAACTTGTCTTCGCTAACCACTTCCTCCTATGTAGAGGGCAGCTCATTGCCATTTTTAAAAGACTACCAGGCATAAAAATGCTTTGCACCCTAGGGGTTAATATCAATTCTCACTAACACTTCACTTTTCAAATGCTCACGCTTTGCTGCACTTTTATAGAAGAGGATTTTCAGTCATTCTGTTTCTGCGAGATTGAACATTCAAGAACACGAGGCTGGCAGAGGACATTAGATGACAGCCTGGCCCCAGGACCGCAGCCCATCGCAAACAGAAGGGCCCAGAGATTTGCTCTCTCCCCTGTACACCACAAGCCAATGTCACACTAACAGCACTGCTGAGCACAAAGCAAGAGCTGCCTCTGTAACAAGCAGTGGGACACATGGAGGATATAGGATATATCAAGGCCACCATAGATGTGCTCTGCCCCGTTAGAAATCTATCTGGACATTAACAATGTTGAACTCCTGGATGACCTCAGGGAAGGTTATTTTATATCAATGGGAGGAAAGACCACAACTCTCACCAGTCTCTGTTAGCAGAGAAACGATTGCTTCCCAATTTCAAGTATGGTAAACACTAAAAACAACTTCCTATTAAAAAGAAAAGAAGAAAAACCAACCAAACCCCACATACCTCTGTCTCCTTCATCACATACTACCACTAGCAGTATCAACACATTCTGCATTTACTTCAGTTTTAGCTTCTGCCAGTCTCCAGAGTATCAGGAGAAGACATACCAGGGATAAAGAATCCTGAATGTATCAGGTGGAAGCGTAAGCAGCAAACTAATCTGGGATAAATATAGTGCAAACAACAAACCAGTTTCTAAACCTCTTTACGTACACAATCACATTTTACACTGAGGACTTCAGCTTTTCTGGTTTTCAAATTCATGTATTCTCTCTTGCGATCCCTTAAAAACTTCTCCATCTGAAAAAAAAACTCCATCTAAATACAATGAAACATTTTAGATATACAGATTGAGTCAACCTGGGGTATGCATCCATATGCATCATCCAACCGAACTGAAACAGAGCCGCCAGAAATGACAGAAGCAGCAGCACAGAAGCACAGCCAAACAGAAGAAAATACTATTTTGTTAAAGCTGCTATCCCAGACCGCTGTATTTTACCAGACTCTGAAAGCAGCACAAGCTGTACATGTGCACGCGTATCGCTCTGGTTCTTGTGTATCTGCAACAGCCAGGAGATCTTCAGCTGGGAAACCAAGTGTGATACACAGCATACCTAAGTGTCACTGCAAACAAGCTGTTATTGAAACATTACCTCTACAGCAACACAGCTGCTGACTTCAGAACTTCCACAGCAGATCAATGATCCATTCACTTCTCTGTGTAGGTTTAAAGCAGCAGTTCTCAGCTCCTTATGGCAATACAGTCTTAACATGTGGGGCAGTACAAGTCCACACTGCTGTTCTACATTTAGAGGGAAACTGACCCA
This sequence comes from Mesitornis unicolor, assembly GCF_000695765.1. NCBI lineage: Eukaryota > Metazoa > Chordata > Aves > Mesitornithiformes > Mesitornithidae > Mesitornis > Mesitornis unicolor. Next base: position 26,430 of record NW_010199225.1, read on the forward strand.
CAAATCAAGTGGGAGAGCTGCAGAGGCAGTACTGTTAGCTGAGCTGCCTCCATGCATCCCTCCAACTCTCACAGAACTGCAAGGGCAGGGAGATGGAGCTTAATCCATCTTGCAGGGTCCTTCTTCTCTATCCTACAGGAACAGGCTGCCCAGGGAGGTGGTGGAGTCACCAGCCCTGGAGGTGTTCAAGAAGTGTGTGGATGTGGCACTTCAGGACATGGTTTACCAGGCATGGTGGGGTTGGGTTGATGGTTGAACTCTATGATCTTAGAGGTCTCTGCCAACCTTAATGGTTCTGTGATGGCAGGAGATGTTCAGTCATGGTGTGAAGGGAAGCACCACTGGAGAAGATGACATGGGCAGATCCTATCTTCTAAAGAAACATCCAACACTCCTCGTGCCCACCACCTCACCACCTGCTGTGGCAGACTGAAAATGGAGAAGATGCAAGAAAACCTGCAGCACTCTTCAAGTGAAGAGCAGCAGAAGCCTTGAAAGAGCTAACTGATGCGTCTTTTTTTTCTTGTACATTATGAAACACTGGACAGGCAGACAACTTTTCACACTCTAAAATAAAAAGCCTTCAACACAGCAGTGTGACATCCCTGCTTTTTTCAGTATTTGGCAGAGTAATCACAAGGAATAGTAATAGATGTGCTTTAAGTGATCGATTGTGTTAAAAACAGAAGAGTCACCAAAAGCTTGCTATTTACTTAACATTTTCAGTTTTCTGCATGAAATCCTACTTCTCAGAATTCCATGTTCTACAGAACATAAAATGTTTTAAAAGAATAGTTAAAATAACCCAAAACAAACAAACGAAAAGCCTCTTGTGTTTTGAGTATAGCAGTAGGGAGAAAACACACTATTACCTGAAATATTTTTATTTGCTAAATCCAGATGCTCTAACACAATGGTTTATAGGGAGTCTGTTTTCCTATATTTGAAAAAAAAAATCACTAAATTACAAAATGTAATGCAGTTCATAACATGAATTGCAGAAGAAAGCAAATTCTCTTTTGGATGCTCTCTGAATACATAGGAAGAGATCAGAACTTCATTTTCTTTTAAAGCAGAGACAGTTTACAAGCAACCATGATCTTAAGATTGAGAAGGCAGCGGCTACAAGCCTTGCCTTCAGCTACATGTGCTTTCCCCCCAGAAGCCTAAACACTTGCCCCAAAGAACCAATGTTCCACCCCACAAGGAAATGAAGTGAGCTGTTCCTCCGCTTAAATCACAAGCAATTTCAGTAATGAACTTCCCACTGACAGGGTGACAGCAGCAGTGAATCACCAGGACATTTTCATGAGGAAGAGGGACGGCTCCAGATCAACATTAGACAGCTCAGTTGTCAAGACAGCTGAGATGTCAGATAGCTTTTCCCCGTTGCACACCGAGGTGTAGTCAAAGAGCAGTGTCTTATTACACCCATAAAACAAGGCGCTCACCCCAAGTTGCGCCATCCAGCCAACTGCGCACTCAAAACTGTACACCCAGCTTAGTTCCCAGAGCACAAGATACCATTTGTATTGATTTCAGTGATGCAGAGCCAAAGCCTGCAACCTGCCTTGCACCAGGAAGGTGGCAATGAGACCAATAGATGACCTAACTCTTGCCCACAGCAGATGGCCAATCGTGACAGCTGCTGGCCAATTGCCCAAACGTTCCACCAGTGCTTAGAGCACGATACGAATTGCTCACATAGCCAGGGGCTTGGCAGCAAAAAAACCAAGCAACAGGCAGAGGGGGAGATGAGCCTTGCAATGACAGACAACCTCAAAACACTTCAGTGCCCGCTGAGGAAAAGAAATGCTGCAAGCCCCGAAAACATCATCTTTGTTCTTGGTCCCAAGAGTCAGCTAAGAGCTGGAAAGAGACACTATATCAGCCTTGGATGCATTCTGGTTAAGCCCTTCCTTTGGGGGTTTGTTTCTTTCTTTGTTTTGGGAGTTTTTGTTTGGATTTTAGTAAAATAAAATTTAAAAAATCACACACAACTTTACTTGAGATGGGTTCGCTCTAATTAGCTACTTTTCCATATTCTGTACTTTTCAAACCCAGGTAATTGCCAGAAAGGCAGTTCTTCTGATGACACCAAGTTATTTATATACTCTGCTAATGATAATGTTCAGGAGCACTGAGCATTAACGTTTCACAAAATGAACCGTACGCTTCTACTAGGGTTTAAGTGCACCTACCCAAACAGCTCTAACAGCACACTTGACCTCTTATAGAGCCAAATTTGTCCAGATACAAAGAAATGAATGTTCTCTGCTCAGGAACAAAATGTCTGACTGCACAATCCTGAAATAGTACGAATAGTTTAAACTGCTGCTAGTCTAAACATTCCAGTGCTCTGAGACCACCAAATCTTCCTTATTTATTCTGATCTTGTTAGAACGAAGCCAAACAAGAAATGAACACCAGTGATTTAATTCACACTGAACTATTTCAGCTGAGCTGTGAATGAGCACAACTTGATTATAAAACCCAAGTTGCTCCCAAATGCTTTCTCTCCACTATCACACCCTGGGCAAGTTATTGAGAGGCACTCACCAAAAGGTAATTCGAATCTTGTGTCCAGCAAAATTTTATGAGGAGTCGGGTTTTTGGTTCCACAGATTTCATCATGTTTCATTACAACTTCTGCCTCCAGCGTAGACCACTCCCCGGGACCTTCCTGTGAATCACAAGCCATAGATGAAGTTTCAACCCTGGCAGGTCCTTATGCAGCAACTCTCACACATTTGCTAAGATAAAAGACTCCAGGATGAGCCTTACAGTATTATCAAGACCTAGTACCCAATTTTAACATCAAATAACGTACATTCGGCACACGCTGGAAGCTCTTCTTTCAAATCCCAAAGGCCTTTACCAAGACAAGCAGCAAACACCCACACTGATGCGCATCCCCACTCTTCCTTGTATGGAAAATATAAGCTCTTTCTCTCTGCTCAAATTCAAAAATCTTTTAAATAAATGTCCTGAAATTCGAGGTATAAAAAAACCCAAATATGTCCTGCTTTGCTGCAACAGCAGCCAAATTCAGTAGTTCAGGCTGTAACAGGCATTGGCACACCACACTGCGTTTTTTCAGTTCATATCAGCACCACTAGACACTCTTTAAGACTGCTCCCAGAAACTGTAATATGATGTATGCATGCTCTGAGCTGACCTCAAAGGCCAGCTTGTCTATTATCAGGGCACCCTCTGTCTTTAGCAGGAACTTATACAAATCAGGGCATCAGACTAAGCAGTCAGTTCTCAAGACTTCAGACACTTGTTCATTATATGTATTCCTTGACAGATTAAGCCCAATCTTCTGAGTCCACATGAGCGAAACGAGACCAAAGACACCTATTGTATTTAAGCTCAGTTTTGGTCTCACTATTGGCAGCCTCCTAAAAAACAAACAAAAATACCCCCAAAAAACACCCACAACAATGTGATGCCAACCGCCCTCTCCCCTTAGCCAGCCTTCCTGACTTTACACAGGGAAGCTCTGCTGAGGAGCACAGCCCTGGGCTGCACCTGGCCAGGTTTGTAACACGTTAACTTTCAACATAGGAGCTGTTCAAAATGAAGCTCTGTGTCAGCTTAACCTCATCAGATTGGTGAATGGCCTTCAGAGCAATCCACACGGTCCCAACCAGGGTGTCCCAGATCAGTCCTTTGTTCCATACTTCAACTATTAGGCCCAGGTCCAGCCGACTGATCTCACTGCAAGAAAACAAAAGGCAGCAGAAGTGAGGAAAAAAAAAAAGCAGAATAGAAGCTAATTCTGCTTTAGGTTCTGCATTACCACCATGATTATTACCAGTGAACTCTTCACACAGCTGTGTCAGGCCACAGAGAGCTTCTGGAAGCATGCATTCGAGGCAGCTCATACTCACAGGGAACACCAGTTTCTCATGACTGTGACATCTCTCACAGTTTAACTACACAAAGATTGCAAAATAAAACCCTGATCTACCTCATGCATGGACTGCCAGCTGGGAACTTGACTCTGCAGCTATGTACACAGGAGGAGGAAGTGCATCTTCGGCCAAAACCTAGAGGTGAGATCTTCTTTGTCATCAGGCACCCCATTTCTAACAAAGTGGGTGTCTCCTTTCCCTTGGCATGCAGCAACACAAGCACACTCTGGCAGGCCCAAACATGCCAATACTTATGTGTGAGTGGAGCTGCTGCATGTAGAAAATCACAGCCCCATACCCAGCACGGCTGTATCAGCAGCACTGCCTATTGCTCAGGGGTGCATCCCACCACTTCTGCCCCAGCACTGACTTCTTCCTCTGCATGACACCACAAGGCTTTGAGCCATGCGAATCTCTGGCAGCAAGCAGCAACACAGCAGTGTGACCACCGAGTGCCAAGTTCCTAGAAATACTTCTCTGAAGGTTTTCAACAACATCTCTGCCCTCAGTAAGAAAAGGATGCCTCTCAAGTTTGCTCCTTCTCAATGCTTCATAGCATTATAATGTGCCTGCTTAAGAACGGCGTAACATAGGCACAGCCTGAATGCTGGTAAAAACAACGAAGTAAAGAAGCCTGAGCTGTGTGCTGATACGCAACCATCTCACGCTCATGAAGAACGGCTGTTGTTCCTACTTCTCTGAGCCCAGGACTTTCCCCTAGGGCAACCGCTAATCTCCAAAAGTAGGTATCTTGGACACATAGTCCTTCTGTCCAGATGTATCCACATTAAGTTTATCAAGGGAATTTAAACGCACATCAGTTGCTCATTTCTACAGGCTGCCATCATGGCCAAGGGGAAAAAAAAATAAGAACTGCTGCAAATCCTAGCATCTACTTGAGCTTTTCCCCAGAGACTTCTTACAACTTTAAAAGAGAATATTGTATCTACAAGACTCAAGACAAACCCTACAGCTACAGCATAGGACATTAATATCTATTTCAAACCCAAGCGCTTCTGTTCTTGTTTAAAGACACAGGAACTGAGGTCAGGAGTGCCCAGTATTGGGTGACTCAGTCTACATAGTTCAAAATCAAGCCATTACATGGGCTTATCAGGAGTTTACTGCTAGGACCTCGAAACTGAGCCTCCAGCTCCCTCTGTTTGGATATGGCTAATCAATACAGCCAAGCTAACAACCACCTACCTGCACCATCGCTGCTTTGCTCTCCCACTGCTTGCCTCGTGGAAGACAGTATTTATCTGACTGCACGAATTCACAATAACAACAGAAATGACAGATTTTCTGCTGGCTGGACTAACGTGAGGCCAGAAACGGAAAGGAAGGAAGAAATGCTGTATTTTCAGGCACTCTGCAAAACCACATTCTTCGTTTCAACAGACAAGACAGAGCAAGACACTTATCATAAGACAGCCAAGAGGCTTCTGTACAGAACTCCATAGGACAGGCCACTGGATAACAATAAGAAATACAAAGATTTTCAGTACAGTGGCTTTGATTGCTTTGGTGTCTCCCTTTCTCCACCTTCCGGTTAGATGCAGAATAGCTTCAAAGAACAAAAGAGCTGAGATTGGAATTTGGTGTCACTCTACACAGAATTTAAATTAAAGACATTTCTGACAACTTCAACACTGATTTAATCACCACGTTCTAATCACCAGTTTGGACTTTCACACAAAAGGTGCTTGCTGCAAATATGGAGTTCTTTTAAAGCTGCTTCATAATTAGAAGACATCCTCAAAGAAGACATTAAAGTGCTTTACTGGTCTGGTGAATAGGCACATCTCAAACCTCCTCCGAGTCCCAGATTCTGAAGTGTTATGTCTCACAAGGAGTTTTGAAGCAAAAACAACAAACACACATAGAAAGCACTTTCTTGGTTGCAGTCTATTCTTCAACTATGCCTGGTGAAAAAAGTAAACACAAACACAGACAGTAAAAGCATCCTTCCCTCAGGGAAGAAAACTACTGTGTTCAAAAGCCTTTTCCAACTCCAGACAGAAGAGCAAAGCAGTGAATAGCAGTACTGGAATATCAGTGTTATTCCTCCTGGGACAACTTAATGCACACAGGATCACACAAAACACGTTCCCTGACACGTGCAGTATTTCTGTGATAAAGAAACATCATAACAACTGTGCTGTTGCCTGGCTAAAGCAGGGACAATAATGGCGAGGTAGTTCAGCTAATATTCTGCTTTCATATTCCCTAGCAACTAATTACAGAGCGGCACAGTGACCTGACAGCAGGCTAGCTAAGCTCCCAGCTGATACCAGAGAGCAGTTCCAGGAGCTGTTTGAAGGGAAGGAGGAGGAGCAACCGTGAGAGACATTATCCAACACAAACAAGTGCCATTCTTAAATCACTGGTGAGTAGCCTCCTCTGTAGCTGGCCATGTTTAGAGCTAGTTCCTGTCCACAGGCTGAACACAAATCACAGGAAGAATGAGTTAGTAGTTTGGGTACAGGCATGTGATTTGGCAGACAGATACAATTCCTTGTCCCAACCTTACCCCAGTCCTGCATGGTTTACGTCAGTGATAGCCACAGCCTCCGTCGCACCAGGAACTGCAGAGCTGAGGAGATGGTGGCATTCAGGAACACATGTGCTTCACCAGATGACAAAGATAACAGGCTACAGACTCTCCGTGCAGAAGCACACGCCTCAAGTGCTGCTCCAAAAGCAGAGCATCACAATAAAAGGGAAATGGGAGGACAGCTATGATGGCAACACTCTACTGACCCTGGTGAACTCCTCAACCAGAAGCAAAAGCTTCCTGCTTTTGGCAGAGGAGAATGAGCTGCTGCTGGACTGGGAAACACATTCACAAAATCCCTTGTGGGTCTCTTGTTATGAGTACTATGAAAATGCCTCAGACCTACTCAAAACCTGCAGCACTAGCTTTGACCACACAAGTCGAACACATCATTTTACACACAACAGCAGAGTTCACACTAAGTTCAGAGAAAGGCTCTTGGAGTCCAGGACTTAATAAGTTTAGTTCACTTTGTCTTACAAAGCTATAGAAACAGAAGCAGATGCAATATATCAATGAGCCATTCATCTGTCAGCAAAAAACCTCACCATTCTAAGAGATAATGGGAAATCCCTGGCTATACGTCAGAATTGTAAGGACCAGATCAAATCACGGGTGCCAACTGCACTAGAAATCCTGTGAGAGTTGGAACTGGTTCTGCTGCTCATGGTAGGGGATGGCAGCCCCTCAGGTTGCAGCAGGGGAGCTGGAAAACACATCTATGAGTATCAGGCCAACAGCAGAAAACATCAACGCACAAGAGCAGCTTCCACATTGAATTAATCAGGATCACCGTGCCAAGGCCCTGAGAGCACTGACAACAGCCCTTGATTTCCCTGACCAGCCTCAACAGTGGCCTCTACCCACTCCCTCTTCCTATGGCCCAGGAGCTCCATTTAAGCTCAGCTATGGATCTTCAGTCCTTGCCTAAGCTATGTTGCCAGTGTACTTGTCTCCAGCTTAGCCGCAGCTGTGCCCATGCCTGGCTATGGACCCCATCAATCCAGAACCAACCCGCAGATTGACTTTACAGCTCAACCTCAGACTTATCTCTTCACTATGGACCTGACGGGCAATCTGTGGACTATGTCTGACCGTGATCATCATTATCAGACACAACCCTGAGCCTAACTTGCTATCGTGCACTCCCAGCTTGACCTCGTGACACTGGCAGAGACAATCTCCTTCAGCACAGGTCAGTGCATACCACAGAAAAGCAGGTGATTTGGGTTGTCACCAGGCTTGTGCATTTTACGTAAACTACTCCAATTTATACAGCGCAATAGCACCTCCATATAAACGTCAGTGCTGTGGAAGGACTCAAGCACAAGCATCTCATTGCTGTGCAACACCGTACTTACAACATGAAGTCCTGTTCCCAGCAGGGTTGGTCACCTCGCACAGCTACCGTTGTGCTCTTCACATTTTGCACTTTCAGGGTCACATATGTATTGAACTTATCTGCAGAATGAGAGGCAAAAAGTTATCTCCTTCAGTGTACTCTTTTCTATCACATAAGCATAATATTTCAAGGTTTTCAGTCCACATATTGCATCCCAAGAGAACCCAAAACCAAAAGCACAAAAGAGAAGACATCATTGGATTAAGGAGCCAAATGTTCAAGATGTTTTTCATCTACCATCAAATTTTCAATTATAGGCTTTTAGAAATTCATGCACAAACAAGAACAGGCAACTAAGCCCTTGCAGAAAGTTAGGGACAAAGAAACTGCGTAAAATCCTGAAGAACACAGACACTCAGTGTGCAAGACACTGTTTAGTGAAATGCAGATGAGGAAGAAAGAGATGGTCTGAAGGATAGGGCCAACCATGCCGAGCTTAAAACAAAGTTGCAAATCATACAAGCAAGAAGCAGCTGGGCTGATCATGCCATCTCTTCCCTTCCAACCCAACTGCTCTCCTCATTCCACCCTGTTTTTCCACCTGTGAGTCCACAAAGAACTTTACAGACCAGTCAGGGGCAGAAGGAAAATACAGTGAATTATGCTGAATGTGCTAAAACTGACCTGTATTGCTCAAACCAGCTGACCTAGAAGAGCCACATTACACTGATACTTTGACAAGACAGGCTTTGTTTAGATGTTTTGCCTTTTTTTTTAATCTGAAGAAAAAGCATAGATAACTTTTTTCCCTAGTTGCGCCTACTTTGCTATTAAAACCAAAAGCAGCCAAGCAGACACATAGGAAGTTTGAATATCACCATCTGATAATGAACAGACTTCCTTTCAAGAGGAGTTACCACCTCAGACCTATCAATTTCATCAAGCATATGCTAAGTCGCTAGAAAGCAGTGTACAAATTCTAATACTTCAGCATTCTGCTCCCTCTATTCCCAGCATAAGTTAGATCACAGCCCATTTTAATACTGCCAAAATTTCATATGCATCATTGCTGTGGGCTACTATAGCACATCCCAGCAGCTAGCTTCAAATATCCTAATAGAAAGAGAGGAAAGGGAAACGACATGATCCAGAAGCTCAGGAAGAAGTGGGAGTCAGTGCAAGTCAGATTCACTCTTTATCTAACTACACCACCTGCATCCTCCAGGGACATTGGGCTTGTCAGTGAAACTGTACTTGGTTGAGTTAAACCTAGACTACAGGACAAATATTTGCACCCATGAGTAGGCTCCTTGATCAGAAAAAGGATAAAGTACACACTGTCTCCCTTCCAGTCTGGGCACAGTGTTTTCTTTCCCTGGAAATTCAAGGTTGGTACACAAAGATCTTGACCCGATATGGAAGAGGAACAAGGTGACCTGGGAAGCTTTCAACTATATCCTGAGGATGGCTGTATCAAGAGAATAAAGCTGAACAAATAAGTAATGAATACAGCTGTGCAGTTGCTTCAGATCCAAATACCTGAACAGATGTTATTCCAGAAGCAAACTACTATTTCTTTTGAAGACTATGCCTCAAACATATCTACCTGCTAAGGGATTCCTTGCTAACTACTAAAAATAATGAAATAGTTGCCTAGACTGTAAATTCTGGGTACCACCTGCTGTTTCTTTTTATTCTACTATGCAGACACAAATCCTAGGGGATAGTATTTCAGTCACAGCCATTATGGACTGCCATGTAAGAGAATGAACCACTTCTGCAGTACCATCCAGCAACCACAGAATGGTAGGGGTTGGAGAGAGCTTCTGAAGACCATCCAGTCCAATGCCCCTGCCAGAGCAGGATCACCAGACCAGGTTACATAGGAACGCATCCAGGCAGGTTTTGAATGTCTCCAGAGAAGGAGACAACACAACCTCTCTGGGCAGCCTGTTCAGTGCTCTGTCACCTTCACAGTAAAGAAGTTATTTCTTGTATTTAAGTTGAACCTCCTATGTTCCAGTTTGTGACCATTGCCCCTTGTCCTGTCTCTGGACACAACTGAGACAAGTCTAGTCCCATCCTCCTGATGCCTGCCTTTGAGATATATATAAGCATTAATGAGATCCCCTTCAGTTTCTTCTTCTCCAAGCAAAAGAGACACAGCTCACTCAGCCTTTCCTCATACAGGAGATGCTCCACTCCCTCAATCATCTTTGTGGCCCTGTACTGGCCTCTCTCCAGTCATTCCTTGTCCATCTCAAACTGGGGAGCCCAGAACTGGACACAATATTGCAGATGCGGTCTCACCAGGGCAGAGTGGAGGGGAAGGAGAACCTCTCTTGATCTGCAACCACCCCTTCTGATGCACCCCAGGATGC
>NW_010199226.1:0-9773 GCF_000695765.1 Mesitornis unicolor
CCCCACGGGGCAATGGGGCCGGGCAGCCTCTGGGTGGCTTCCAGCTGTGTGCGCAACTGGAGGCCACCGGCGTTCCAGTAGGGTTTCACTGAGCGCCGAAAAGTCTACCCGAAGTCATCGATAGCAGGAGTGTGCTGCGACACGTTCGATACAGTTACATTGCAATAGTCGCTAAATTATAATCTCTTAAACTGTATTAAATTTTATTTTTATTTTTTTTCTTCTAGGAAGTAAGAACCAGTTCCAAACTATTCACTGGGTGGGGTAAAATTTTCTCTCTTTTTTTCCACAGCTGTTGGCACACCCTGGGGACAATGGATCGCTCAGCAGACGCATCTGGGGTCCTGGAAAGTTCTGATATTGGGTCACAGAAGGACAGAGTGGTGACTGAGGAGGAATGGCTGCAGAAATGGGAAACGGGTAACATCGGGTTTCACAAGGAACAAGGGCATCCGTACGTGACTTTTACTCTTCTGCCTAGGCTGTTTAAAGAAATGCTGTGAGATGAATGACTTGACTCAGTCAAAAAACACTTAACAGAAAATGGAGCAGTTACAAAAGGAAAATTACTTCACACAGCATGAACATAAAATAAGTATAAATATGTTTGTGACCTACATTTGCCAAAAAAGGGCTGAAAAAAAGAAACTATTTAAATGAACTTAGAACTTTTACTCTTGAATCAGATTTTAAACTATAAAGCTTGGATAGCTTGGCTAAAAATCTTAAATTTTGTGATGCAGAAGCTCTGTGCTGCTCTTCATAAGTTATGAAACTGGGGCCTAAATATAAACAGGCCATTGGAGCAATTATTGTGCACTGGAAGACAAGGGCCTAAGAGAGCAAACCTGGTGTACATGGTCTTTCAACAACTTACATTTTACATGTAGGAGTGGTTTTGATTGAAACAGAAGTGTAACTCATTCTGTTAAAGCTGTCTGTTGTGGCCCTCTTAGAGGTGAGTTGGTTGGTCCGTTAACTTGAAAGACAAAATGAAACAAACAGAAATGTGTTCATTTCTAACAGAAATTAAATTTACTTTCTTTCCAAGTAAATGGAAGGTGAATTTTTTATTTTATGTTTTTATTTCTAATGGTATGTAGCAGGTTAAACTAAGAACCTATGTTCCATCGTGGAGTTTGTGTGCTTCCTAGCATGGTGTGTAGCACTTGGCTTTTAATGTGCCAGCACAAATACTCTCCATGTTAACTAAAACATGTCTGTTCTTCTGCAGGCTCCTCCAGAAGTACCTGGATGTTCTTTTGAATGGCAGGAGTGGACTGAGGATATTTTTCCCACTTTGTGGTAAAGCAGTAGAGATGAAATGGTAAAGCTCAGATTATAAGAGCAAAAATCTTATTTGATGTGGGGAGCGAGGGAGGGAGAAGGGGAATTCCCAACCTCATACTGGCCAATGGAAATGTGCCACATCTCTGCTGGTAGGAAAGCAGCGTCACTGGAGACTGAAGGGAGGAGGAAGTTTGGTTCATTTTGTACAGTAGCATAAATGGGGTGGATAAGGACCAACCTAGAAGTCCTCTGGTTTGTCCCAAGTTCAGCTTGGGTAATGCTGAATTTGTGATGAATGTAGTGACTCAAGCTATGCTCTTAGCACTGCTGCTTTTGGTGGCAATGCCAGCTTAAATTGCCTTCAATGAGGTTGCTTGTGCCAGAGCACATTTTCAAGGGACCATGTGGTGTGTCACACTGGGAACTTAAATGATGTGGGCTAAATATAACTTCCTCTTTTTTACATTTATTATTTTACTTTTACTTTTTTGGGAGTGGGTTCTAGTTATAATTAGGGGCTGTATACGTCAGTGTTTTTTCTTGGAGGGAGAGGACACAAATGCAAAACCACAACTGAACGGCATCCTCAAGGAACCAAGCTAGTCCCAGTTACCAGGTTTTATCACAGTAACTACTTCCTAGGCTGGCTGCAGGCTCCGACACATGTTGCTGCTGTGGCAAAGAGGTTACTGCACCCTGCTGCCTGCTACTGCCGAGTTGCAGAGGCAGCTGGGTAGACAGCGTACCTCTGCCACTGCAGTTCAGAGCAGAATGTATTTCTGTAAACCAGAGTGGACAGTTTCTCTCTGGAATCACCTTTGTTCTCATTGAGTTCACAGAAATCAATGGATAATCCATTGAATCTAAATAAAGCCTGTAAATCCTCCTCAACTGGATGCCAAGTGGTGCTACTTTAAGCTCAGTTTGTGGAGATGAGAATGCTCCAGAAAGTCAGTATTAGACATAGCAGTGTGTCCTAAAACCAGGATTTCTCTAATGAATAAATGCGACACAGGAGATAGACATTTGGTAATGGCCCAACGTGTAGGCCTAACCTAAGTTTGAAACCTCTCTTTGCTGTGTGCAGGCTGGCAGACATGGGGCACAACGTTGTTGGTGTGGAAGTCAGCGAGCAAGCGCTGAAGGAATTTTTTGCAGAGCATGGTCTGCCTTATAGTGAGGAGCCAGTCCCAGGGATTTCAGGAGCAAAAAAGTTGCAGGTATGCTTCCTGCGTTGTCGAATGATCTGGTGTGGTTAATTATACAATGCAGGCATAACCAAGCAAACAAGTCATTCTGCTTTTATGCCTCTGTCTTACTGGTAATCATTCACCTCTCCTGAAGAGGTCTGAAAGGAAGCTTCTAGTTGTAATTCTGCACTGAGAAGTACTTCTTTTGACCTTGTTACTTTGGCCTTCTTTTCTTAGGACATTGAAGCACCTGAATGTAAAATAAATGTATTTTAAAACTGGACAGTTGCATGCCTGGATAAATCAGAAACTTTCTGGAGGGGATCAGGAGAGGCACCTAAGTAAAGAAAAACTAAAAATGTTTCTCACTGTTTGCCCCATTAAACCTAACTGTATATTTTAAAATAGTATATGTGTATATTTTAAGGTATAAATACACACTTATAAATGTATATTTAAATATAGTTTGCTGATAAGTATTTTTTCCTTTGCTTTTTATTGTAGAGCACCTGTGGGAACATTTCTCTGTACTGCTGCAGTATTTATGATTTGTCCAGGTAGGAATACATGGTGTGTTTGACAATTTTCTGTAATCAAAGGTGTATTAATAGCGTCATATTATTTTACTTGAATGAGCCATAAAGATTTGAAACAGGTCGTCTCAGGAAAACTCTTATTAACTTGTATGAGAAATGTGAATAGCCAATCTCCAACAAAAATTAACTCTGTTTTTGACCATTAGATAAAGATGCCAGCTAAATATCTTTAAATGGGCTTCTTGTTCTAAGACACCCTATGAAAATTATAGAAAACTGTGTTTGCTTTTACAGTAAAGACAAATTATGTTTAATACTGTTGATGGATTCTGCAAAGCAAAATGCTAGCACAATCCCTTACTCTTGAGTAGCTTAGTAAAAGTAGAGAGAATATACCAGGTTTCTTCTAGACAGCTTTTCCTTTAAGTACTAAATATATTGTTCCTCCTAACTCTTGATTAACATATACATAGTTAAGCTTTACCCATTGATTATGTGACCTGTGCTTTACTTAATGTACTTTTCTGATGGGCTTGAAGTACATTACATCACTCCAGTGTATGTGACCATATAATATACTGTCAAGCACTGACTCTGCAAATGTCTTGATTAACAGGGATCGACTTACTAATGTATGTCTTTTGCTTTTCTTACAAACAGCTGTCAGGGACAAGGTTTTGTGTCATGGCTGTTCAATAGGTAGTTTAGAACACCAGAATAGGGTGCTTACTATGTGATTTTTTAATTTTATCTGCATAAATTAGAAAAAAAAAGAATATTCATTACTAAAGTCTGAAGTCTTTTAGGCAATAGGCAAATTGCTAAGACTTCTGCTGCCGCAGCTGACTCCAATTGGTTTGAGTGATGTATATGTAAGTAGCCCTGCAGAGTGAGTGCCTTGGAACAGATGGGCTGTATCTGAACGTGACTTTGTACATACAGCTTGGTTTCTTCTCAGCCTTGCCCCTGCAATGTAGCTACTTGCTGTGTGCATCAGTACAGATCCTTGCTGTGAGCTGTCAAGTTGCCCATTGATTGCTTAAGCTTCTTGTCAGCAATTTTTCAAAAATTTCAGTTCTAAGGTTTGTAGCAAGTAGCATGGCAAAATGTGTTCTGTCATAACATGATGGAGTAATACTATGAAATGAACCAAAAATAGGTAATTGATGACATTTGCCGTGTATATTACTGGGTCCAGTATGTAGTTTGTCATCCACAAAATAAATTGGCAGATACACTTTCTGAGTGCATGGTTCTGTACAGGGTGCAGTTATAGTGGAAGTATGAACTGCATTCCTTATAGCAGATACCTGTGACTAGAAAAATGCACACACTCTTCTAGTTCCTATGTACAGACAATTTGATTAATTACCCAGTAATTATGGAAATTAAACCTATTTCTCTCTTGCTGAGGCTGGCCTGCAAACAAATCCTTTTGAGCTCCATTAGCCTAGCATTCATTAGAGAAGAACTCAGATGTGCTCCTGACCTTTGTCAGAATGAGACATTTCAAAGACTAGTTAAAGAGTAACAGGAATTACTGCTCTTTGTGGGAACTCTGGGACATGTGTAAAACAGATTACACAACCATTGTACCTCCTGATACAATTATGGCTGCAGTACTTAAAAAAAAATTAAATTGCATTAACTGAAACTAGTAAACATAGGCAGAGAGAGAAATTCACAGCTTTACTGCTTAAATCCAGTGGGATTTCTGCAGATAGGTGAATTTCTGCTTTACATGTTAATTTGTATTACTTGTACCTAGACTCTGATCTCTTATTCTACTTGCCATATGAGCACATAGCAGGAGATAATGTAGGGCTAAAAGACCGGGTGGTGATACAGTGGAAGGTACATCCAAGAGGAGCACTTCCTAACACCTTAGCTTCATCCTGACTTCACATTTGGTTCTCCATGGAAGGAAAGTGGATGTGCAGACAGGCAGGAAGCACCCAGATGCTTAGCAGATCCTGAGATCTGGGCAACCAGGAGACGGGGAAGGCCATGGCATGAGGCTGCCTGCTGCATCCATAGGCCCTGATGAAATCAGTGGAGATCAAAATGCATGAAATGCCTGTATGGAACCACCACCACCATTCCAGTTAGGCCACGTTAAAGTTGGGAAGAAAAACCAAGTGCAAAAAACTACACGAGCTTGCCTGAGGTCCCACAGCAGACTTAGCTATGCAGAGAGAACAGCCACCAAATTTGTCACCTGCCCCACTAGACTTTGCTTTGTACCCCTCTTGCCCATTGCATGTTTAACTGTCTGTTTAAGAAATCTCCTTTCATTAAAGAGCCTGGTTATTTAAATTAGATTTTTAGCCTTGGCAAACCTTAAAAGAAGTCAGGACTCATAAGTATTGTCATGTCTCATCACAGCAGAGTGGGAAATACAGGATCAGCTGGTAGGTTGGATGCCAGAAACTTAGCAATGCCATTGTAATGAAATGAGCAGGGGGCGGGGAGAAGTTGTTGTTGTGGTTTAACCCCAGCTGGCAACTAAGCACCACACAGCTGCTTGCCCACTATGCCCCTGGTGGGGTGGCTGGGACAATCAGAAGGGTAAAAGTGAGGAAGAAACTCCTGGGTAGAGATTAAAACAGGTTAATAATTAAAAAGAATTTTTTTTAATTGTTAAAAAAAACCCAACCCAAACAACCAAAGAGAGAGGAAAATAAAACCCAAGAAAGACAAGTGATGCAAATGAAAACAGTCGCTCACCACCAACCACCCGATGCCCAGCCAGTCCCTGAGCAGCATCCCCCTGGCCAACCTTCCCCCCGGTTTTGTACTTCAGACCATATAATGGTCTGAAATATCCCTTTGGTTGTTTGGGGTCAGCTGTCCCAACTGCGTCCCCTCTCAGCCTTTTGTGCACCCTGAGCCTGCTCACTGGTGGGATGGTGTGAGGAGCAGGAAAGGTGTCGATGCTGCGTAAGCACTGCTCACCAATAACTAAAACTACTGTGTGTTATCAACACTGTTTTCAGCACAAATCCAAAGCATAGTCCCATACAAGCTACTATGAAGAAATATAACTCTACCCCAGCCAAAACCAGTACAGAAGTGAAGAAAGGGGTGATGCAATTGGACTCTGACGCCCTCCCAGTAGGCAGAAAGGTATTGCACAATTCCATGTCGTATTTTTCTAAGTAACCTTATTTCAGACTTTCTTTAAAATTGGGCAATTTATGTTATTACTACCTTACTCTTTAAACTCCTGTTTTAATAATTACCAAAACAAGGCTCTTCCTCCTTGCCTCCAATATCCTCATCTCTAGTGTCAGCCTGACTGTTCTTACCACCCATCAATAAAGGCACTAGTCTTGACCATTTGCAGGTTTTGGGTGGTCGTTGAAGCCATCTGCCAGCATATCTAGGAGCAAAAATATTGTTTGTGGCAGTCTGAGGCAAGCAGCAGTGTAACTTAGCTTTTCTAACATCAAACAAATTACAAACTGGGCATGCAACTGGGAACAGAGGTGACTAAAATTGCTGGGTGTGCTGAGTTCAATGATACTAAAACAATGAGGCAACTTTCTTAACACGTGTTTGAAATCATTACCCCCTAATGATGGGGAAATAGTGAGCAATTCCAGCACCTCTTTGCTATCGCAGCAGGGCCATGTACCAGGGGGGTTTCTTGGGACCCAAATAATTTTGTTTTGGATCATGAAAATGCTGGACTGTAACAAAAAAAGTAGTGGGGAATCTGCACAGCTAGCTGGAGAATCTTGGTGACTTCAAGGAAATATCTGAATAAAGCTGAAGGTGCTCTTTTTAGTATTTTTAAGCCTTTTCTCATCTCCCTATAGCTCAATCGTTGGCAAGTTTGATGGGTTTTGGGACAGAGGAGCTCTAGTAGCTGTGAATCCGTGCGACAGACAACGGTAGGTAAATTTGTTTTCTTATTGTCTTTTCTCTAATGTACACAATGACACATGTTTTTCCTCCTGCCACTTGTTGATGAGTCCTCCTTCGTTTAAAGGAGTAACCTACACAAGTTCTTCTCTACCGCAAGCATCAGCTGCAGTCACAGAGTGCTTTACATTAGGTTTGTGAGCTTCCTTCAGGAAGCCGCCCTGCCTCTTGGTGGGAAACTATGTGGTTTGTTGCAACCCAGCAGAAGCAGAGCTGCAAGTCTCATCTGAGTTTTATTATTTCCTTTTCACCCCATCTGTTTCTCCTCTCTTTGTTCTTTTCCCCCTCACTTCCCTTTATTCCGATTTTTTGTTCTTGCCCGTAGCCAACCCACATGTAGTTTGACCCAGTCCCCAGGATTTTTTAATTAGACGCATAATCTCGAATTCACAATAATTTTAAAAGATCAGTACTGTATTGTGTACTGTATTCTAGACTGTGGCAGGTGAATACTATGTTATGTTTGTTAGCTTTGAGATGAATATGCAAAAAAAAATTATTTAAGAGGAGTTAACAGTAACCTTTATTTGAGGTGTTTCATGTGTAACATGAATTTCATGCTGGTGAAATTCAAACTAAGCTTTGCTTAGTTTCTGTGCAGTTTGGTTCAAGTTGTCTCTGCATAGAAATACATATTACCTCTTTTGTTTAATATTTTTAATGCTATGCTTGAATGTTTGTACAGTTCCAAAATACTAAATGATAACTTTCTCCTTTTAGCTATGTCAGTTTGATGATCACCCTAATGGAGAAAAATTCTTCTTATCTCCTCATTACGGTTTCATATGATCCAAACAAACACAAAGGTGAGAACTTTGCACTGTTCATGTTTCGGTTTTGCATGTTTTAATACAAATTGCACATAGATGCAGTAGATATATTAGTACATTCCCTAGATTTTTTATCAGCATAGCTTAATCAGCTGATCACACCAATACAACTATGTGTTAAAAATTTTAGATGCTGACCAAGCTTGAGACTAAATTTGTTTGCTCTCTAGCATTCAAACATGCTAAGGGTAAGTAGAGGACACACATGGCATATTAACAATTAAATGAAACTGCAAGTGTGGCTCTGATGATGAAGCTGGAAGAGTGAATGCTTGGAGTAACACTGTGCATCCTGTCTGGCCTAGGGCCCTTGAAGCACCCCCAAGAACATTGACTTCCCACTGTTTACCCAATACTTGCAATCCAGTGCGTTGCCCACCACCTCGTGCCTCTCTTCCAGCCACTAGAGTGGTCTGAATATGCTTGGAAGAGGTTAAATTCTGTAAAACAATGAAGTATTTTTTCCTTTTGTAACTTCTATTACATGCCAAAGTCTGGGGTATTTTAAAAGAATTTTTTTTTGTTAATTATTAACTCTCAAAAGAAAGAGATTTCTTGCTGCTTTTGGGCTCTTCAGCATAATTATCCTTCAAATAATAGGTCTTGTTATCATAAACAACAATAGTTTAATTCATTGCTCTTCCTCTCACAGTATTCAGCTTTTAGCTTTAATTATGTCATTATAGTATAATGGGATTGTTGGCCGGATTCACACACTGCTCTGAGAGTGGTTATATCCGTGCCACGTTCATGACTTCTGACAACGTGGCTACCCTGGCTTCAGCCTGGAGATGATGCAGCAGCAACACCTGAAGCTGTCTGGTGGCCCACCAGACTGCCCCAAGTTCTCAGACAGGGTGTTTTCTGGTTCCTGCAGATCATAGAATCATATATTGGATTGGAAGGGACCTTTAAAGATCATCCAGTCCAACCCCCCTGCAGTGAGCAGGGACAATGTTACCAGATCAGGTTGCTCAGAGCCCCATCAAGGCTGACCTTGAATATCTCCAGGGATAGGGCCTCCGCCACCTCTCTGGGCAATCTGTTGGTGATGACCTGATGACACCAGGGCCCGATTGAGGGCCAGGTGCTGTGAGTGATGGGGCTGGCTCTCCTGCTGCAGTGTAAATGTTTGTCTCCTCCCCGTGTCTTCTCTCTGATGAGCTTCACCCATTTTCTCTCCAGGCCCACCATTTTATGTTCCTGAATCTGAAATTAAAAGCTTGTTTGGTAAGTAATATTTCAGCTAACTCATGGGAATCTTTTCCAAGACACATAAACATGTTTATGTGCTTCTGCCTCGCCCTGTGACAAGTGATAGAGTCATTTGCTTCTTATCTAAGGGGTGGAATAATGGAAAAATAATGGGGAAGATAAATACAATTTAGTAACAGGGACTTTGCTGGCAAGGAAAATTCTCAGCTTTTCAATAGATGTGAAGAAAACCCAAGAGACAGATATGGTCTCTTTCCTCCCCTTGGCATCTTTTCATTCTCTCAGGATTCACACTGCACTCAGGCATCTTGTAACTGTGGTCTTAGTCCCATTTGACCATTTTGTCTTTCTCCACATCTCATCACCAACTACTCTGGTTTTAATACAAGGCCTTTGCATACCAGTTCTACAGTTTCTGCTGTAGGTTTGTAGCCAAAGAAGAAAAGGCACTTGCCAAGTGAAGAAAACGCTACATGTACAACTCAAATCCATCAAGATAATGAAATTCAGAATTATGTCAGGAATTTAATTTTAAAAGTTCCTCCTGGAATGCTTTGATATTGCACTTCTTTTAAATTTACAACTTTCTGAGACCGCTGCAGTGTCTGTCCCCAGTAAGTCATTGGCATGGACAGCTGCATCCCAAGGTAAAAGAGAAGGATAAGTTTTCCCCAGTGCATTGGTGTCACTGCATGAGGGACTGTGAGGAAATCTGTGGATAAGATTTTTTTGTTCCCCTGACAGTTTGCATTTTTCAGTGACCATTCAGTAATTTGTTACTCTTT
>NW_010199226.1:9804-10501 GCF_000695765.1 Mesitornis unicolor
ACCACTGTGAAATTAAGTGTCTTCAAAAAGTTGATGACTTCTCAGACAGACACAGGCAATGGGGACTAGATTATTTTCTGGAGGTGCTATATACAATAAAGTCTGTAGCTTGATTACAATTAATTGAAATAACCTACATCCCATCTTGCTTTTTTTTTTTAATCTCATCTTTTAAAATGAGACGTGTTTTGGGGCACTCTTAAAGCAAGCTTCAGCATATGGAAAAATGCCAGTGGAACATTTTCGTCCAATTTGCTTACTTGATCAGCTCTCCTGTGTAACTGCCTTCACTGTCATGACATGTGCACAGCTTTTCTTAACTCCACGCACAATCATTTTTAAAGCCTATCTTTCTCTTCCCAATAAATTCAAATTATCAGAGCTGGGGAAAAAGAAATGTTCCTGTTCTTTTTTGGCCTCTGCCAGTTGATGCTGTCCGCCTGGTGCTCCGCAGGTCGGCCTCATCGGCTGGCAGCCCCTGGGAGCAATGGCAGCTGCTGTTCAAATACTGTTCCCTGCGTCGCTGACCTTGCGCCAGACTGGGCAGCTGGGCGAGAGAGGCGAGAAGTTGGCGTGAGTCGCTCCTCTCAGTCCTTCGTTAGTCGTGATTACAAGTTGAAGAGTGGCAGTGAGCAGGCAAGAACGGCTGGGAGCAGCCGCCGAGGGGGGGGGATCATTCTGGGGCAGGAAGGGGAGG
>NW_010199226.1:10532-11271 GCF_000695765.1 Mesitornis unicolor
GGGGGAGCTATCATCATGGAGCAGGAAGGAGAGGAGGGAAGTGAACCGGATGACAATGAAGGAGAGACTATGGGGAGAAAATGTCCTTGTGGTTGCTTGTGAGTGTGCTGCTCCCTCCCTTCTTCGAGAGCGCAGCTATGAGTAGGAAAACTGTCACAGGGCTTGTAGTGTGAGAGGGTTCAGAGAAAGCCTGAAGAGCTCCTGCATCTTCATCCAAATACAAACCTTCCTTTGCAGGTCCTCTGTTGCTCCCATATGGATATTACTGCAATTTTTAATAATTACAGCATTTGGGACTCTCAAAATTCTTTCTTGCCCTGACAGCTTATTTTAAAAAAACCACTGAAAAGTGTATTATAATTCACTAAGACCAAGTAAAAGCCATGAGGCTCTTTAGAGTGGTGTATTCCTAGAGCTGCAAAGCAGATCTGATTTTGGAACAGCAGTCCCCAAGCCTGCAGCCCCTTGCAACTCTCGGTATCTCTTCTGGTGCTTCAAGGCCGGCTTGACAGAAGAAAGGAAGTACCCAGTGGGCCAGTGCAAAGCTGGGAGCTGCTATTTTCAAATTTTTTCTTTTTCAAATATTTTCACTTCTGGACGGTCCTGCAGCTACCGGGTTGCAAATCGAGGCTAACTGGGTGTCTGTAAGGATCTGATGAATATTTTAGCAGGGCAGGGCGGCCCGGGGGGCGGAGCGGCGCTGCCGGCGGGCGGATACTGGCGGCCGACAGCACCCCTC
>NW_010199227.1:0-14336 GCF_000695765.1 Mesitornis unicolor
TTCCACCCTGACTTTCCCCAGAGCAAGGGGGTGCAGCGGGTCCGTGTCCGGCCGCGTCTCCTGGCCGTTCCTGGGGCAGCCGTCACGACTCAGCTGTGGTGTTTTGGCCTTCGCTTGTTTGTAACTTGCAGTCTGGTAGAGAAGTCCGTTGTGTCTCTCACCGTGACGGCTCGCCCTGAGCTTGGCGGACAGCCTGTGCTGCTCTGCCCCCCTGGGAAGAATCCATTCCCACTGGTTTAGTTTGAGAATTCAGCTTGCTGACATCTCATCCAGACCTGATGGTGTGTGGGGTTTGGATCCCCTGCAAATGTCGGGGGGGAGGTAAGCAGCATCCAAGCCATGGAGCTTCTCTTTCCTCTTCTGCGAAGCTTCTGTTTTCTGCGTGAGCCTGGACCCCAAGACCAACACGCTGGCGGTGACGGGCGGGGAGGACGACAAGGCCTTTGTGTGGCGTGTGAGCGATGGAGAGCTCCTGTTCGAGTGCTCAGGTGAGGAGCTCAGGGCTGCCCGAGTGAGTGGCCGTGTCCCCTCCCAGCCGTGTCTCTCTGGACACACTCTTCACAGCTGATGCTTTGCTGGAGCCAGGCTCCTGATGGTGCTTTGTAGCTGAGCAGTCTCTGTCCCCTGACTTCTCTAGGACACAAGGACTCGGTCACCTGTGCCGGCTTCAGTCACGACTCCGTGTTTGTGGCCACGGGTGACATGTCTGGGCTTATCAAAGTGTGGCGGGTGGACACCAAGGAAGAAGTGTGGTCCTTCGAGGTGGGGGACTTGGAGGTGAGTGGCGGCGTCCCTGGTACCGTGGGTAGCTCGTGGGCTGGCAGCTGGGACTCAGCTGGGTGGCAGGGGGATGGCATCCCCGTGACACTGCCTGTCCCTCTCTCTGCCCAGTGGATGGAGTGGCACCCTCAAGCTCATGTCCTTCTGGCGGGCACGGCTGATGGCAACTCCTGGATGTGGAAGATCCCTAGCGGAGACTGCAAGACCTTCCAGGGCCCTGCGTGCCCAGCCACGTGTGGCAGGATCCTGCCTGATGGTGAGGCATGGGGGCTGTCTGGGGTGGGGAGTGTCACCAGCTCTGTGACAGATCCCGCTGGCACCAGCTGCCCTCCTGCTTCTGCCAGTCTGTGCTGAGTGGGAGGTGGAGGGATGAGGGGAGCTCTGGCTCTATCTGCTGGCTCTGTCTCACCCAGGGAAGCGAGCAGTGGTGGGGTATGAGGATGGCACCATGCGGATCTGGGACCTGAAGCAGGGAACCTCACTGCATGTCCTGAAAGGTAGGGAAGAGGTTGATCACCTCAGGTGTTCCCTGACCTCTGCCTTGGGTGGAGAAGTGGGAGCTGTGGAGGTCAGGGGCTGCCAGGGGGAGCCTGGCGCTGGGCTTTCCTGTCCCCACAGGTCCGTGGGACACCGCTCCTCACCGTGCTGGCAGAGCTGGGCAAGGCAGAGGCTGTGGGAGGGTGGGTTTTGAGGCCTACTGGTCTCTGCAGGACGTGTGGAGCTCATGCCTGTCCTGCTGTCCCCCCAGGCCAGGATGGCCACCAGGACCCCTTGACATGCGTGGCCAGCAACCAGGACGGCAGTTTAATCATGACGGGCTCTGTGGACTGTCACGCCAAGCTGGTCAACTCTGCCACAGGCAAGGTGGGTCCGTGCTGAGCCAGGAGCCCTCGGGGACAGGGGAACCACTCTCTCAAGCCCCTGTCCTGGTCTGGGCAGGTGTCCCTGGGTGGTTCTGGGTTCTGATGGCTCCGAGCAGCCTGTGGTGGCTACCAGTGGCCAGCAGGAGGCGCCCTTGGCCAACGTGCAACCACTTTCTCCCAGTTACTGGTGGGAACTGGGGCTGCATGGTCCTGCTGGGCTCGTGGAGCACAGTTCCCCCCGTTTGCTCTGAAGAGCTGAGGTTTTGGGGTTGGGCCTTGAGTGTCCAGGGGGTGTAGGCTCGGTCCTGTGTTAGGAAGGGGACCTCAGTGTGACTGGGGGTCCCCTTTCCCTCCACTGGGGCACTTGTCGGTCTCCCTCCAGGTGGTGTGCGTGTTCAAGATGGACAGTGTGGCCCCCAAGGCCCCCACCAGCGAGGGTGAGGAGGCCGAGTCCAACTCCGTGGAGTCGCTGGGCTTCTGTAACGTGTGAGCGTGGGTTGCGTGGCACTGGGGGCACAGCCCCTCTGCAGTGCCAGATCTTACTGGGGGGGACACGTTTATTACTACCAGACCTGTTTTGGTCTCTTGTGGCTGTGTTCCTCTCTGCCCTGTCCTCCCCAACTGGCTGTGGGTATCCTGGGTCACTTCAGTGTGACACAACGGACAGGGGACGCTGGCTGTTCAGTCTTCCACCCAGTCCCTCCCGAACCATTGGGTCTCCAGGGGAGCCTGATGGACCACTGTTTGGCTGGGAGACTTTCCAGCCAGGGCTGCTGGGCATCTTTCCTACCAAGACTTTGTCTTCTCCCATGTGAACTTAGTGGCCTTTGCTGGCCCTCACTGTCCTGTTTGTTTCATGAACCGAGGTTCATGGCTCCAGTCACTGGGTTTTTCCTCATCATCTCGGTGTGCTTGGCCTTCAACCTTGAGCCTTCACCCACTTCCATCTCCGCTTCCCCCAGGCCCACCTAACGCCTGTTCCCATCTGCAGGATGCCGCTGGCTGCTGTGGGCTACCTGGATGGCACGCTGGCTATCTACGACCTCTCCACACAGAGCCTGAGGCATAAGTGCCAACATGAGGTACTGCCCTACCCACTCTCCCTGGGCCTGTGAGCGGTGGGGGAGGCTCTGGGCCTATTTGAGACCTCCCTTGGAGCCCAGGGGCTTTCCTGGAGCCAGTTCCTGATTTGTGCTTCTCACTCAGCCCCTTGGCCTTCCCCAAAGGCAGCCGCAGACTTGGCACAGAGGATGTGCCCTGTCAGCTTGGCCGTGGGGGGGGTGGCATGTGGGGTAAGCTGAGACCTGCTGGGAGTCCCGGCACTCACCCTGTGCCCCCCCTGCCCCAGTCAGGGATCGTGCAGTTGCTGTGGGAGGAGAGCTCAGCCGTGGTGTACACCTGCAGCCTGGACGGCGCTGTGCGGCTCTGGGATGCCCGCCTGGGGAAGATGATCAGCGAGTACCGAGGGCACTCAGCCGAAATACTCGACTTCGCCGTCAACAAGTGAGCAGGGAACCCCTCAACCCTTTCCCTGCGGGATGGAGGGACCAGAAGTGGCCTTGGGAGCCCATGATAAACTGTCATGGCATTCAGGTGGCCGTGGCAGCTCGACTGAGGAGGGTCTGGTCCCGGTGGGGGTGAGGAGAATAGAGACTTGAGGGTGTCAGGGAGGTGGGGCGGGTGTGGGTGAGGGATGGCTGAAGCCTTGTCTCCTGCCAGGGATGCCTCCATCGTGGTGACAACCTCCGGTGACCACCAAGCCAAAGTGTTCTGTGTGCAGCGCCCCGATCGCTAGCAGCTGTGCTGAGGGACGGAGTCCTGGCCCTGCCAGGGGACTTGTGTACAGAGGGAGGGTGGGGAGAGGGGTTTCACCACACTTCTCCAGGGTGTGCTTTGTAATTTTCCAGCCTGCCCCACTTCGCCCTCATCATCTGGGGGCTGAGCCTGGGGTTTTGTATGAAAATGTCACTTAATTATATAAATTATTTCACTTAACTGGATGCAATCCACTCTGCTTGTTGGGGGAAAGAGGACCCTGGGAGCTGTGCTCCCTCACAAAATGGGACCGCTGAAGATCATCCAGTCCAACCCCCCTCCGAGGGCAGAACGACCTAGGGAGGATCACACAGGAACACATCCAGGTGGATTCTGGATGTCTCCAGAAAAGGAGACTGCACAACCTCTCTGCACAGCCCGTTCCAGTGCTCTGTCACCCTCCCCTCCTCAGGGATCTCCCCAGCATCCAGCCATGGCCTAAGGATCAATGGCAGAGGCCCCCATCCTAGCTCTGTTAGGGGAACAAGGGGGTCAGGGTAGGAAGGAGGGGTGACATTGCTACCTGAGGGTAGGAGGGTCCTGCTCTGTGCAGCCAGTTCCCTAACCCAAGAGCACACTCACTCCTAGACCTGGACACACAGCACCCCCACTTCGGCCCCCAAGACAGAGATCACCATGAATGTGACTCCAAGCACCCGTTCCAGGCCAAGGCCACATGCATTGACAAGCCAAAGCCCCACGGCCCCTTAAGATAGAAAGATCTCCTTTATTAATGAACCCCAACAGTATTTCTTCAGATACAGGAGTTTTGAACTCAAATACTCGGAAGAAAACAAGTTAATATTGCATTATTCTCATAAGAAATACCGCAACTTATTTCCGGTAACATATTGCAAAGCGAAACAGCTTGAAAAGAAAAAAAAAATTAAAAAAAAGAAAAGAAATTAAGTCAATCAAACTGGAATTAAGGTTTTGTTTCTTGGAACGATCGAGTCCTCGCAAGCACAGCTCGTTTCTGCAGATTACTCCCCAAACTGTCGTACAAACAGACCCCGATTGCTTGAATTCCTTATGAGCCCACAGAGGTGCAACATTAAAAGCTACGATTATCGGGTAGCAAGTGCCCCAACCTTCGTCATCCACGGCAGCCTCGGTGACCCCGACGTTAACGGCTTGTGAACGTCTTCCCCCTGAAAGGACGCAGAGAGAGGTCAGCACAGCCCCCAGCGCTGTTCTGGGGAGCCCCAGGGTGGCTGTCCGGCTTTCTGGGGGACACACACTTGCCCCGAGATCTCAAACCCAGGCAGGTACTGCTTGCTCAGAGCTCATGGGTGCTTGTGGCTGCAGCACCAGGTCACGGGGCTGTGGGGAGGGGTTGGCTTTTGCAGAGAGGACAACCCTGGTGCCCCAGAGCAGATTGCAAAGGGGACATTGCCAGGACACACGGAAAGAGGACACCGAGGGGCTCTGGGATCAGCAGAAGGTAAAGGACACAAGGGAAGCACGTTCACACAACTGCTGTCCTCCACCCGCATTGCTCTGGGCTGCTTCATTCACAGGAGGCAGACGGGCAGCACAGGGGGGCCTGGGAGTGCTCCTGGCCCCAGGCAGCTGCTGGCCAAGGGCTCACAGGAGCCCACTGGTGCACAAACCCACCCTAGCACCCACAGCTCCAGCCCCAGGAGGACATGGCCACTCCCCCATGAGCTGGAGCTGCCCCCAGAGCAATCAACCAGCTTCATACAACAGGGAAAAGCCCCACAAATGCCACCATGGCCTCGGGGAGGGGGGGGCCGTGGCGACACCAGGGCTTGCAGAACCACACACAAGCCTTCTTCTGCAAAGGCGCAGCTGTGCCAGACACAGCTCCAGTGAAGGACAAGTAAGCAGTGAGCAAGTGTGGTGGAGGGAGCACAGGGGTCTTGGGGACCCCTGATTCAGTCTTTCATCCTCAAGGCATCCTGGCAAGCACCTTGCTCTTCAGCACCCCTTTCCTCTCTCAGATGGGGTCACCCCCACAGCATCCCAGTCCTCCCCCTGGGTACGCTGGCAGAGAAACCCAGAGAGCTGGGCCCCGCTGCTACTCACGTGATTGTTTTCATTTCTTTCTTCTCTGCGTCTGGGCGGGCACGATTCAGCACCTTGAGGAAATCTGATGTTTTCGCCCTCATACGCGTGTGAATATAGGCCTGGATTTCATCGGGACAAAACGGGGACACATCAGGATCCTGTTCTCATAGGTTTCAAGTCATGGGATAGGAGCTCTACTTTTGCTTCCTGTTGGGAAAGCACCGAGCTCTGCACAGCCGCGGTGCTATAAGGGTTGCTCAGAAGGCAACAGTGAAAATCACTGCCTGTGCGCTGATCAAAGCCAGGTCTCACTGACCAACTACTCTTATTTCTGTTCCCAGAAAGAAAACCAGATTCAAAAGGGGAAAAAAACCCCCTACTTTGCTGCTAGGATGGGAAGCAAACAGGCACTGCCTGTGCCAAAGAACAGGGAGAGGGCGATGACGCATCATTTACCAACCCCAAGTGACCGGGGAGGGCAATGCCGGACTGCAGCGAGGTCTCAGGGGGACACCCCTGCCCCATGCTCCTGCCCTGCAGCGTGCAGGGTTAACAGCCAAAGCCACCCTGCATCCCCCAGCCGCATCCCCTCCGTACCTTCGAGCACTTGATGTGATAGTGCAGGTAGTCCCGGAATGTGTGGATCAGGTTTATGGTGTTGTCTCTGGCAGCAGCATTGGTGTGACGGGGGAACAGCACTGAAAGAACAGGGGGACACAAACCATTAGTGCCTCCCGAGGCTACCAAAGGGCTCCAGGTTCCTCCAGTGCTGGAGGCTTCACGATGCGCTGCTCTGAATGCCCACTGCGTCCTCTACAGAAGAGCCCTTTACTGCGACACGTATCAAGATTACACAGCACTTGGAATGTTAAACACAGGGCTTAGAGGTACTTTTCCACATCTCCTGCAGCAGCCTGGACACAGCTGTGCACTCCGGAGAATGCAGGCAAGGCCAAGTGCCCAGAGATGACAGCACTGTAGGAAACTGCATGATGGTACTTCAGCAAACCGAGGAGAGAGCCGGGAGGCAGACAAGGGTGGCCAGGCTGCTCAGCTGACTGCAAGATCCAGTCGGTCTCTGGATCCTGAAATCAGATGTGGATCCCTGCCCAACAGCTTGCCAGCCTGGTGACAGCAAGAATGAGTTACTGCCTAGTGGATTGCTCTTTCCCAGACTAGTGCTGTCCTAAGCGCCCCAGCTCCAAGGGCTGAAAGCCCTTTTTGTCTGGGTGATGATCTGACCTGGGATTGTCAGATCAGATAACAGGGAAATTGCTCTCAGCAAGAATCAAGTCCTGCTCGCTGCCCCAGACCTGCCATTAGACATTAGACAGCCCTCCCACAGCTAGGAGCTGCCCTAACCTCAGGGCACCATTCCCAGCACGGGAGGAGGGCAGCGCTGACTTCATCTTCCCCGCCATGTCTGCGCTCCTCTTCTGAGCTCTGAACTGCACAAACGCCAGCCTGAGAGAGACTCTAATGGATGGCTTATCAAACCATGACACCCGCTTTCTCTGGAAGAGACCTTTCCCTTTGAGTAAGGCAGAGTTTGTACTTCTCAGATCAGCCAGCAGCACTGCTGCCCAGGGGGAAGCAATGACTCTGTTGTCCAGCACCTCTGCAGGCAGGGGAAAGTGGCTCATGAGATGGAAGCGTTCGGCCCAGAGTGAAGTGGCAGCGTCAGAGAAGCTGCCCTGCTCCTGCCCTTTGATTGCCTCTACTGACCAAGCACTACACAGGTGGCTGCAGCTGGACAAGCCACAGATACACTCACACAAAACCTCCCACAGGAAACCTCCAGTTTCCACAATATCAAAGCAAAGCCACCCTTCCCTCACTCCCGAATGCTGAACTTATTCTGTAGGCAGACACCAAACAGCTCACTGTCCACTTCCACACCTTCTTGCCCAGAGCAGAGCCGAGGTGACCTGATACAGCAACAGGACCCACCAAACACAAGGGAGTGGAGAGGGCAGACAACAGAGTGTAACTCCAGAGTCCCTTCAGCCCCCAGTGACCCACTTGAATACTGAGGGAAGGTGAACTCCTTTCTGCTTTTCATGCAGCAGCAGGAACCTCTCTCCTTCCCGAGTGTCCCCAGGCCGCAGAGCCGCCCGCTTACCAAAGGTGATGTAGCCAATATTGTCGCCGACGGCTGCGTCTGTGTCTTTCAGCTCCAAGGGTGGCTCCCTGTGGCTGAACAGCACCTGTGGGGCTGTGTGACTGGCCCGGCGACCCTCCTTGAACTCCTGAACAAGAAAAACCTAAGGTGAGTCCCACTGTGACACTTCAGGAAAGCAAACGGGGTGTCCTCATGCCCACAGGGCATCTGAGCAGGAGATTTCCCACCTTTCCTTGCATGGGGCAAATCCATCAGACCAAACCTCTGGAAAACAGTACAGTTTTCCCAGCAAAACCAGACCAAGACGTGTGGCTGTCCCAGGTTTACACGTGTCCCTAGCGCAGTCCCTCAGCCGGGGTGGCTTGCAGTGTCACACTCCTGCCACCAGTGTTTTGTGGAGGGGACACCTCGGAGCAAGCGCGAGACAGCGCAGCTCCTGCCACGAAGTCAACACCATCAGTGCTCCCAGCGAGAGCTGGCAGCGCCCATCACCCCAGAGGAAGGGAAACTCTCAGAAGGGGCTGCACGGTCCCCGCTGTGCTCAGCGTAAAGGCTCTGCTGTTTGAGAAAACACATCCCACCAGCCTTTGCTGAAGCATTAAGAGGCACCTGCAGGGTTTGAAGTTTGCGTGTGATGCCTGCTCCTCCTAATACCCCTCTAATCCTTGATACAATACCTCCATGCAGGGAGATCCCTTCCACCCGGGAATCTCTCTGACAGCAGCAGGACCCACATCTCACATGAAATGAACTGGCTCCACATTTCAGGAGTTACAGGGCTGTCCCTACACCAGGGCTGGGAAAGTCCAGACCCGGTTCCCCTGCCCCAAGGCAGGGCAGCCTCCTCCCTGCCCCACTGACCCCCAGCCCAACCTACACATCGTCAGCCACCTTCAGTCTCTCCTCCCTTCTCAGCAAAGCTCACCCAGGGAAGGCAGGAGCATCTGTGCCGCTTTTAGAGAACCGAGCAGTTCGCTGGGGTTTCCTTAATGAAATGCTTAGCTTGCACTTCTGCTCGCTTATGCCAGAGGGTGAAATGGTTCCAATAGCTTCACTGGTGAGTTAATGGTCAGATTTTCTCCATGAGAGCCCAGATGAGCAGCCACTATGCCTGACTGGGCTGCGTTATGCAAGAGCAATAGCTGGAGGGAAGGAGTCAGTGACTCAGAGTGGAAATTCTTGTGGCTGGGCAAGAGCAGGGTTTGCTGCTGTAAAAACCAAGAACTTGGGACACAGAGATTCTGGGACTGATGCTGCCTTGAAGCCCTGCCACCTCCCCGGAAGCCTCATAAACCTTGTTCTGTTCACCTCACGCCTGCCTCCCTGTTTTAAAAGCTGAATTCCAGCCTGTGGGATATGCTGGTAGGGAAAAGCTCTAAGCCAGAGCAGATGCCCTGCCTGTAACTAAAGAACAGAGAGAGCGGAGCTGTGAGATAAGACTCCCATTTCGACAGACCCTGTTCTAATGACCCCCAACACAGGTAAACTGGTACCCAGCAAACTGGGCCAGCAACTTGGCACCCCTGAATGGATGGGCTAAAGCTCCTCCAGCCCTGGAACACCCTGCAGGGCCGTGCTGCATGGCTGTGCCTGCGCAGGAGGCTCCCCAGGTGCTTCAGCAGACACAGGGAGAGCCGAGTGCACCAGTGACACGGATGAGCAGGTACCAGCATGCACTGAGCCTTCCTCAGCTGCAACCAAA
This sequence comes from Mesitornis unicolor, assembly GCF_000695765.1. NCBI lineage: Eukaryota > Metazoa > Chordata > Aves > Mesitornithiformes > Mesitornithidae > Mesitornis > Mesitornis unicolor. The sequence goes on from NW_010199227.1 coordinate 9,314, forward strand.
TGCCTTAATCTCCACAGGCTGCATGCAGTCACTGACAGACACATGGAGTGTTTACTATGAATGGTTCCCAGCTAAATGGCAGTTGTAAAGGGTAGCTGCATCCAGAAGTACTTGGCATTATGATAACTGATTCAAGATCACAAACGAAGCAAAGTCATAGCTCTGAAAAGCTCAAATGCAAGAGCTCATCGCAGCGTGTGAGTGGCCACAGTGAGCTACTGAGTTTCTAAGCAGCGCTTGAGCATTAGCAGGAACAAACTTTGAGGTGAGGACAACTCTCGGCACCATCCCAGGCATGGCACAACACTGCCTCACCCCTCCTTCTCCATCTGCATCCTCCCTGCCATGCTCAGCTCCTCAGCTGGCTGGCGATCCCTATACCATGGCTGGCTGCACTAGAGGGCCAAGGTGGATACTGAAGTATTCACTGCGGTGTTTCTCATCTGTAACACATTTGATTGCCCATATGAGCAAGACCATCAATAATAAAGATGCTGATGCAAGAGCGTGGATTAGAAAATGCACTGCCTCTGCCTATTTACACGTTCTTTCGTGCCGGGGCAGCCTGGAGACCTGCAGAGCATTTATGTGCATTAAACTGCCTCTGAGCTCACTTCTCTGCAATGCTGTTTCAAGCAAGAAGGCATCTGAACCGAGGACCAGACCCTTTTCCCGTAATTCAGCTTCCATACCTGCATAAACACCTTTCCGATCACCACGTCGTCGTCATCCTTAAATACCGTGCTGAACACAACTGTGACGCGGTCCTTTTTTGCCTCCACATACCTGCAGGTGGGTGAGAGAGAAGTACAACTGGATGAGGAAGCAATAGTGAGACAAAGTCAAGTAAACACAGCACCCATTTGCAGTCCTGGCTGCTGAAAATTTTCCCTCCCTCGAGACAGTATCTACAAGGAGCAAAACATTTCTGTTGGGAGCGGCCAGTTCCTCTCCTGCACGCAACCACAAGTGCTGCCACTAACACAGACTCTTGCGTAACTTCCCTGCAGCCCGAGGGATGAGCATGACTCCCATTGGATTCCTCTGTCAGCCCAGGACAGGCTCTTATTACCCTGCCACTGAACTGAGCAGCAGGATTTCCTGCCTTTCCACCGCAACCCACAGCTGTGAGCAGGAGCAGAGAGCACACCGACAGCTGCTTGGTTTGCACACTCACATTGTCTCATCGTCCCTGTAGTGGATGACAGCTCTTTTTTCTCCTTCTTTGCCCTCTTCCTGGAATTTGAAATACTTCTCAAAGACCGAGGCAAAGCAGTTGCGCTTCAACATGCCAGCTTGGTGCACGATACCATCCTTGTCTGCGGGAAGGTTCTCCAGGTCGTAGAGCAAAGAGACATTGTAACCTAGGAAGGGACAGCCGCTAACCTTAATGATCTATGCAGGGCATTAATGAAGCCAGACGCATTTTCTGGAGAGACACCTATAGTCCCACCTTTGTCTTAAGCCTTCCCAAAGATCCCAGGGTGGGCGATTCCCACTCCAAGCACCGCCAGAAGCCATGCCTGAACTGGACGTGTGGTCATGGCAACGCTCCCAGGGCTCCTTCCCGAGCTCCCAGACACACACACACACACACACACACACACACACACACACACACACGTGCTGGCTGAGCTGCTCCCAAGTTTTTGCAGTGAGTAGGAAGAGATGCTGTCACAGGTAACTATGGTTTTAACGTGTCTCACAAAGCGTCTTTGAGAAGAACAAAGACCCCAGCCGTGAGGAACAGAGGCTTCCTGGGGGAGGGCTGCATCAAGAATTACAGCTTGTGCTGCAAGCTACCTCAGCCCTAAGGTACCTGAGCCACCTTTTAAATTGCCATTCATTGTACAGAGAGCCCCAGAGACCAAGCTCTTGAAGTACAGCCTTCACATGAGCATTTCTGAGGTGGCTTAAGTTATTTTGGAATTACATTCACACACACAAAGTAAACATTATCACAGAGTTACCTGATTCAGGATTTACCAAGTAGTTTCCATAGACTTTCTTCAATACCTAGGAAAGAAATTAAACATTGAGAGCATGAGCTATCAGAGTTGCTTCCTCCTGCACAGCCCAGGTCACGTTTGGTCTCCATTTAGAAACATCAGATTACAGCATCTGTCTCCTCTAGTCCAAGTGAACTTTGACAAATATTAAGTCATCGGCTTCTGGTATTATTGGCTGCTCTCCTCTAGGCAGAGCTCCCTGGACCTCACTGACAGTGGATGTGCTGCAGGACAGGACTCAGAACTGGAAGGTTAAAAGTTCTTGCCAGTCTTGAGCTTGTGTGGGGAAGAAAACCCCTTCCATACATCTCATACCTTCAGAGGAGAACCGTCAGCAGAGCTTGACATAGAAGATCCGAGGGTTACAACCCCTTTTCCCTGCAAAGGCAGATGCAAAGCGTGCCCTGTCCCTCTCCTTGTGGGAAGGTAAGTTCAGAGCAGGAGCCAGGCACAGTGTGGCCCTCTCTGTTTCAGGCTGTTGCACGGGACAGATGGGGATGGAGAGGAAACTGCCAGGCAGCTTGGATGCCTCCCAGAAGCAGCCGCCCACAGCCCAGCAAAAACCTTTCTTCAAACATAATCACTACCGAATTTTACATCAATGGCAATTTTCGACTGAGCCATAGCTCTGCGTCAGGAACAGGAGGTGTTTCACACAGAAGAACATAACTACGCTGTGGCAGAACCAGCCCTCCTGGGATGACACCCACCACCATGCAGAGAGGATGCACAGGCTCTCCACATGCCAAAACCTCTCAGCAGAGAGCCTGCCTGCCTACAGTGGCCCAGGAAAATGCTCTGTCTTAGCAGGAGCTCCTCTTTGTGCTCCTCACAGTGGGGTTTCAACAAAGACGGAGCAGAAACAAGCTCCATCGTCTCCAGGGAAGCACAGAAAGCAACAGTTTGTTAACTGGTGATTTAAAAATGTAATTTCCATTTAGTCAGCACTCTCAAGGCAGCCCTGCAGAGATCCCACCTTCCTTGCAAAGCCTGGGAAGCTGCACTCTCAGCACAGCTTGTGGAGCGAGGGGCCTGGCACAGCAGCAGAGAGGAGCAGCGCTCTCCAGCCGTCACCGTGGTGGCCGCTGGTGCTCGGTGGTGTCAGCCACTCGCCCGCCACAGTGGTGCTCTTGGGATCAGGCATGGTGCTGACCCTCGCTAAACATGCTGGGAGGGCTCCACCACTTGGGCTGCTTGACTCTCGTCTGCCAGCAGCAGTACCTTCAGTGGGGCAGCTCCCGCTACCCTGTTCTGCAGTGGGCAATGCTGCTCCTAGAAAGCTCTGCTTACAGGAACCAGGAAAGCAGGACGCTGTCGTACTTTTTTCTGACACTGATGGGCCTTGTAGCAACTTGCAGGAATTCACTTTGGGTTCAAACGCCCCTGGTTTCTCACCAGATTCTCAATAAACTCGTGGAGCAGTTTCCTTGTTTTCCTCCAAGGATAGAAACACCCAGAGGCAAAAGCCTGCTGAGGAGCTTTGGGTGAAGCCCATTCGCTACCACACGGAGATTTGAAAACTGACTCAGGAACTGAGTCACACTTCCTGCCTCGCCACCCAACCACAGCTCAGAGAGGCCCCTTCTTTCTACCATAAAAGGCCCTCCGCAGCCCTGACCCATTCAACAGGAACTGAACCTGCTACTTCACACAGCAGCAGCGAAAAGAGAACTAGACCTTGATCTGCAGACACACCAGGAGCCCAGCATTCGTTCTCAAGTGTGGTTAGAGTCAGAAAAGCAGCACCATGGGTGTCTGGATTTGACTTGGTGCCTTGCTTCAGTTATGGGCTCAGCACACCAGTCAAGAAAACTGTTTCTACATGGTCAGGACTCACACTCATTTGGACTTTCAAAATTAGTGGTGCCTTTCAGGCAGATTTTACAGAATCACAGAACGTTAGGAGTTGGAAGGGACCTCTGAAGATCATCCAGTCCAAGCCCCCTGCTACAGCAGGATCATCCAAAGATCTTTAGGTGATCCTGCTCTGGCAGGGGGTTGGACTGGATGATCTTTCGAGTTCCCTTCCAACTCCTCATATTCTGTGATTCTGTGAATGTCTGCAGAGAAGGAGACTCCACAACCTCTCTGGGCAGACTGTTCAGTGCTCTGTCACCCTCACAGTAAAGAGGTTTTTCCTTATGTTTAAGTTGAACCTCTTGTGTTCCAGTTTGTGACCATTGCCCCTTGTCCTGTTGCTGGGCACAACCGAGGCAAGTCTGGTCACATCCTCCTGACACCTACCCTTTAGATATTTGTAAGTGTCAATGACATCCCCCCTCTCATCCTCTTCTCCAGGCTGAACATACCCAGCTCAGCCTCTCCTCACATGGGAGACGCTCCAGTCCCCTCATCATAGCGGCCGTACCCTGGACTCTCCCCAGTAGCTCCTTGTCCTTCTTGATCTGAGGAGCCCAGAATTGGACACAGTATTCCAGATGTGGCCACACCACAGCCTGCTGTCCACCAGGACTCCCAGGTCCTTTTCCCCTGAGCTACTCTCCAGCAGGTCAGCTCCCATCCTGTACTGGTACATGGGGTTGTTCTTCCCCAGATGTAATACTCTACTCTTGTCCTTGCTGACTTTCATTAAGTTTACAGAATCACAAAACGGTAGGAGTTTACTCATGAGCAAGTGTGAACACACTTCGCCCTTGTCTTCCAGCAAAGTGGGACTCCTGGTTGGCACAGCAATGCTCCTTTGACCAGTGTGAGATAGGAGCACAGATGCTTCTCGAGGGGTTATACATTAGATCCACTGATATCGCAAGGACATCACCCATGCTAAGACAGCATTTGCCAGCTCAAGGCCCAGAGATGCTCACTCACCTCATCAGCACCGTGTTCCTGGAGTTCTTTGTAGAATTTCAGAGAAATACTGACCATCACTTTTGTCTTATCTCCATTGGGGTTTGAAATATGGTAAAGGACTCCATCGAAGTCTATGAAGCAAGAAAAATGTGACAAACTCAGAGGGCACAGGGACCAGTTCCTATTTTTGAGGAAAGCTTTCC